>NC_056736.1:719772736-719992736 GCF_019279795.1 Protopterus annectens | reverse complement strand
TGTGTGTGTGTGTGTGTGTGTGTAAGGGACTCTATAATGTCTGGGTGTGAGTTTACTGACTTTTTCTGTTTGTGTGATCTCGTTGTTAGTATATATAAGTGGGGGGGTGTAGGGGGCACAGCCCCCCACATGGGGGGTACAGGGGGGCCTCCCCCCCAGCTTATTTGTAGTGTAGGTTTGTGGATGTGTGGTGTTATATTTTTATGTGGGGTTTTTTTGTAGTGTCAGTATTGTGGTGTATGTGTGGTGTGGTGTATGCTGTGTGTTCGGGATTTGAAGTTTCGTGGTTTTGGGCTGTCGGTGTTTTGTGGATTTGACATTATGGTCTCGAGATACTGAAATTTGAGATTTCAGTATTTTGAGATTATAAAGTGGAATTTTATATATATATATATATATATATATATATATATATATATATATATACTCACACACATACACACACATAAAACTAACTTCATGGTCACACAACTGCAGAGAAAGAGAAACACCATGAAAGGGTAAAACAAGTATCACCCAACTATGACCTCACATAAGTATTCTGGGACTTGTTTATTTGGGGGGCTGTAGTTGGGAAGATAGAAATAAAGGAGTCACCATTCATCGAAAGGTAGACTCATTTCCTGGCTATAACCTGTGTACCATTTGACTTATGGATATGCAGCATTTCCAATAAAGCAGTGTCAAAGATTGCCTCGTATGCAAGGCAGAGATCCCCTCTGAGTAGTCTGTATGACACAGAATAAAGTGACAGTGATTTCAGACGATCCCCATAAGACAGATGCTGAAGACCTTGAATTTTTTTTGTGAGGAACCTTTGTGGTTTCTCCATTTGCTGCAGGTGCTTGGAAAGGTATATACCAAAAGGGGCATTGTACTCAGCTATTGGCCTAATGAGGGAAGAGTACAGGGTGCATACTTAAGGTGCTTCTGTTGATGGGGTAGTTAGCAGGAACATCACTCTTACCAAAAGAGATGATAACACAATTTTTTTTGCATTGAGTTTGAGGCCATGACTTTGGCACCAGTCATTTGTTTGTCAGACCCCCTTGTAGGATGTTGACATCATTTGGAGATTCTATGACTGCTCTTAGTTTGCAGTCATCAGCAAACTTTGTCAGCCACAGACTTTTAATTTTTGCTTGTACTTCTGAGAAATAGATTCCAAACATTAGAGGTCCCAGGAATGATCCCTGTGTAACATCACAGGTTACAGGTCTGCTGTTGGAGGTGGATTCCCCTATTTTGACTATATGACTTCTATCAGTGAGCCAGTTAGCAATACAATGATATAAGGGATGATACCTAGTTGGGTGAGTTTGTCAATGATGCCTGAGTGGGGGCTAGTGTCAAATGCCTTGGCTAAGTCCATGTAGGCTGTATGCAAAGATTTCCCCTAGTCCAGGGCCTTGGTGACTGTTTCAGAGAAGTCCACTAGGTTTAACATGCATGATCTCCCTTTGACAAATCCAAACTGAGTAGGGTCAAGTATTTGGAGATTATCTATATCTTTGCTTGATAAAGTCCATGATGATTTATTCCATGGCCTTACAGATAAGGCTAGTCAGACTTATAGGTCTATAGTTCCTGGTGTCAGTGGAAACACCACCTTCATGCAAGGGAACAACAGTGGCCATTTTCAATTCAGCTGGGACAAAGCTGGTGCTTACACTATGATTGTAAAGAGTAGCCAATGGTGCTGCTAATTGATATTGGATGCAGCCTGGGATGTTATCATGTCCCATAGATGTTGTGTTTTTGGCCTTACAGAGGGCATTTATGACCTGCTTTTTAGAGATACAAGGTAGGAGACAGGTGATAGGAATGTCATGGGGTACGTGTTATGAGGATAGGGGAGTGAAGTTTTCACAGAACCTGTCGGCCAACAGATTAGCTATGTCCACAGGCTCAATATATGTGGTATCATTAACTACCAGTTCGGCACAAATCTGGGCCTTTCCTTTTAGGTTACAGATGCAAATATAGAACGCTTTGTGGTTCTTCTTTGTTGAAGAAGCTAATTTGAATGTGTAGTTTGTTTTGGAGAACTTCACAAGAAGTCCTATTTGCTTATTTAAGCTGAGGAGGGAGTGTTTCCCATTTAGGAGGGTTCAATCCCTCTTACTCTTAGATAGCAATTTCTTACTCTTATTGTAAAGCCTGTTAATGGCAGTTGTATACCAGGCAGGTTTGCTCTTCATTGAGGAGCTTGTTTTGGTCCTATCTGGTATGGTAGAGTCAATGTGGTTATACGGGTGCTTGTATAAAGCACTGGTGTAGAACTTGGCATAGTTGTCAGCTCCATTACAGAGGTGCAGTTGTGCACTGAAGCTATTTATACCATCTCATAAGAGGTTATAATCTGCTTTGGAAAAGTTTTTTTAGTTTAGCTGCTGCTGAGGGGGCGGTCAGGTGTGATAGTTACTTTAAATGAGACCGATTTGTGGTCAGATGTCACCAGGGAGGACCTCACAGTGGGGGTCGTACATTGGTCCCCCATAATGGTAAGCACCAGATCGATGATGTTAACATCCCTTGTGGGGGTGTCAATCAGCTGTTCCAGGGCATCAGAGTTAATGAAGTCAAGGAACCTTTGGGCAGATGAGTTTGAGCACGGGTAATTTACCCAGTCAATGGATGGGTAGTTAAAGTCACCCAAAACCATTGTGTTTGGACGTATCTTGATAGACTCAAGTAGATCCAAATAGGCAGACTGGGTGTCCTGATTCATTGAGGGGGTCCTGTAGCTTGCAATGACTTGAATAGGTGTCCTACCAACAGTTAATTGCACCTGAAGTGTCTCTATGGAATCATATGGTTTAACCAATCTGGAGGTGTATTTATCTTTAATGAATATTGATACACCACCTCCTTTAGTTTTTATGCCTTCAGTTTGATGTCTGAATGTGGGGACTGAGGTGCACACCGGTATGGCTGGGGTGCTCGCCACAGCCTTGAACCAGGTCTCCATGACTGTACAATAGTCTGCTTCTTCCAAGGTGAGGACAGGTTCCAGTGAGTGCAGTTTTGTGTTGAGACTCCTAGCATTTAGAAGCATAACCCTGAGGTTGTTATTAGATGGACTTTTTATGTTGGGAATTTTGTCCTTGAGACACTATTAAAAAAGGCACTATGGGGGTGGCAAGTGCCTTAGTCAGTAGCCGAAATCCCAGGGGTGACAGATGAAGACCATCTCTGTCAAAGCACTGAGGTCTGTTGATCATGTCAGATATTAGATCCACTTAGAATGACACCGGAAACTAAGCCAATTACTGAAGTCAATCATTTTCTGTTTGTGTTGAGGCATCATCCTACGTGAAGGTAAAATGCTGCTTAAGGCTAGGGGCATACTGCCTGTTACACATAGTCCAAGGCCTCAATCATGTCTCTCTTCATATAGTCTAGAGAGGTACGTCTCAAGTCATTCACACCAACATGGACTATGGTAGAGTCATAGCAGTATCTGTTATTGAGAGACTTGTGTGCATGTGTGATTTGGCATATCCTGGCACCTGACAGACAGCTGACCATGACCTTTTCCTTATCTAGCCTGGTGAGAGGGACATCAGTGTATCTCACAATGGACTCACCTATGAGTAATATGTTGGAGTTTGTGTTTTACCTTAAGGGTTTAACCTGTGAGCTATTATGTGCAATGTGTTCTGTAGAAGAGGTATTATGTGTAACATACTTGTGTTTGTGCTTGGGAGGTCTCTGGTGTTTAGCTATGTTTCTGATGAGGACCTCCACATATGTAGGTATATGTGATGTGGGTTTGGGTGGAGTAGGAGGTGAGATGTGCATGCTGGCAACCCACTCATTGTCATATGTACTGACTGGTGTGTGAGAGAGCATGGATTCATGGTTCTTAATATAGTTGCATTTCTCACACATTGTGTTTGTATGGACTAATTCCGTCCTTCTTCTCCACAAAAAGGTTATATGTTTGACTCACAGATTGCTGGCAAGATCAGTGTCTCACATTAGCAGTTACTATAATCCAGAAGTTATAAAATATATTATCATAGTTATGGCAAATTTGTAATAATGTAAAATGATTAGTTAACAAAGTTCCAAAATTCCAGCATCAAGAAAGAAAGCGGGCATTACAGTAATACAATGTGATCATGATTACTATGTGATTTGTGTAATATGGACTTGCAACACTTTCTGCTAAATTTTGTGAAGGGGCAAGGGTTCCCTTTAACCCCATCCAAACAACATTTTATTTATTGCTATACATGGGTGGTGGGGTGTAAGGGGGGGCACTCAGCTACAGCCCCCGTTGCAAAGCCTAAAAGTCAACAGCATCACCACACAAACTAACACACTGTTGTGGTAAAATCTTGTTATTCACAAGACACATTTACACAAGTTCACTGTGCCATCAAATGATATTACACTTTCACCAAATCAGTTTGGGGCTTAGAAACGTGTCTGAAAATGCTTACTTATGTATATGGTATTGTTGCATGCTTAGGGCAAAGTGAAGGAGAACTTTCAATGTAAACAGATGAAAAAGTGATTTGAAGTACTTTTGTTCTTTAAAAGAAAGAGTGTACAACTGAGAATGAATAAACAAGACAAGTAAGAACGTGACGTGAGAGCGCACTGAGCTCTGTGTGGGTCGTGTTCGAACTGCAAAGGAGCAGGATGAGATGAGCATGTTTTCCTAGTATGACTGCGTCTGGGTTTATATGACTATTCACATACATATGCCCTCATCATCCATGCAGAATGTGTTCTAGCAAATGCCAAGATTGTCAAGGCCATATGGAAAACAAACTCCCTTCTACTAGCTGCTGGATGCTGTCCAGTAATAAAACACCCATAACTGTCGGTTTACAGCGTACGGTTTGGAGGCTTTCGTTGCTTTTTGTCTTCATATGGCTATACAGGTCAGTAACAAAGAACTGCCCCTACCCTAGGTTTTGGAATAGGAAACCCACAATACTCTAGTGTTTTTTGTTTACCCAATGCCAAGCCAATGCTTGCAGCAGTGGTATGATACTTGGCATGCTAATTTACTTACTTAAATGACATCCATGCATTATAGATAGGAAAATATACCTCTTCAGGAGGTATTTAATGCTTAAAGTAGATATGTGTACTCTGTGTCTGACATACAAAGAACTAGATCCCCTTACATAATCACAGTCCCTTGAACAGAAATGACGCATTGATTTACACTAGAATCTGTAGCCAACTTAATTCTGATATTAAAGTGTTCACATGCTGGAGACAGTACTATGTGCCTGTTGCTCAACAGCAATAAAAAAAATGCAGAGATAGTCTGTCCTTTTCTCATTTCATCCAATTTAACCCTGTTAGAACCTCTGACACTTGGAAGGGAATTACTGACTCAAAAGCATAGCACAGGTTATTCATCTGCACCACAGGCTGTGCCTGGACAAATAGCCCCACATGTTATGAAGGACAATGCAGGAGATAGGGAAGACTGAGTGGGCTTTCTCAGGTTTATTCTATGGGGGAGAATGTCTTAGGAATCTTTACTGCTTATTCACCACCTTCTGGGGATTATATACCCAATGGATGCCCAATAATAGAAGCATGCACATGCTAGCACTTATGTACATGTGGGCTTCACACACTAATTATCAAGGTATGAAAAATAGCAGAGGAAAACACTGCTAACTACAGTCTGATGCCTGTTGGTCTCCAGTCATTCACTTTCGCCTCACCCTTTGAACAGCACCAATATGTAGCTTCTGGGACTGGTACTGACGGACTGTAGCCAGGCAAAGCATAATCCTGCAGGTTACTGTGGTAAGTGAGCATAAAACCAACAAAAATATAGTTAATGGTTCTCTGCTTCCTTCACTTCGACATACCTGTTGACACTGAAGTTCTCAAATCCAAAAATGTCCAGTAGACCAATGGAGCGCCTCACAAATTTAAGTTCATGAGAAGGAGGTTTGTAAATCGCAGCATTAATTTTATCCACAATCCAAACAAATAGCCTTCCATAGATTCCCTGTAAAAAAAACAAATGAGCATGGGTAATGTTAGGTTGCAAGTTCTGTTCCAAAACAAATACTGACATCTTAACAACATTCAACAAATCATTCCCAAACAATATGGCATTTAAATTTTGTTTGATGACAAAGAGAGAGAGAAAGAGAGAGTTAACCTCCGTAGTAAGCCCTTCAAATGATTTACATTTGACATGACTGCCAGACAGTCCTTTTCCCTCAGCCTTTTCCCACCTACTCCATGCCATTATGAAGGTCTCTGCAGAGTCTGCTCACCACAGCAATTTATTCCATTGGGTTAGCAGCCTTTATATCAAGATGTAATTTTGTAGATTCAGGATACTTGGTTCTCTACCCCTTCTATCACTGCTGTTCTGGGTGATAGTCCATAGTGTAAATTCACATCAGGCCTCCCTCCTCTCACTCTATGGTCTCCAGCGAGAACCGAACCAGCTCCTTTACACTCTGGTCATGTTGTTTCTCCTCCATCTTACAAATCCTTCTGGTAGCTTTTCTCTAGACTTTCCATAGTCTAAAGTAAGGTCTCCAGAACTGCACACAGAATTCAAGGTGCAACATGACAATGCCCAAAGCAGCAAAGTAAAAGTTTGGTAAAACTCCTTTGATTCCTTTCTTTCTGTCATCATGACTTCTGATCTCACCATCCAGTACCTCACATTGGTGTTTTTTGGTCTAAGTAACTACTTCCTGTAATCGCTGACTCTCAGCCACCATCTTTCACCTACCTGGTCAGCCTTTCTTAACCAACATCAACAAACTTGAATAGTATCCTTCCTTAGAATCCTCTCAATCATCCCACTCTTAGACATGTCTTTGAGTCATCAGTGAAGAAGCTAATCCTGTTATCTGTACACTCAGATATTTCTAAAATTAACACATTGTATAGTACTGGACCCAGGATCTCCCTTGCTGTATTCCTTTACTATATTCCTGACATCACCATGAAATATTAGAGTAGGCATGTGATCATTTCAAAGATGGATGGCATTTATTCTTTATTTAATATGCACCTACATAGTGAGGCATATGATATTGACTGCATAGAAATAACTTAAAAATCCAGTAATGTTCTAAAAATTAGTGTCTGTGCACTTTGATGCTCAAAACAAGCTGATTTTAACCATATGAATAAATTTAAAAATGCATTAGAAATTACTGGAAATATCACTCATCATAGTTGTGTACCTTTGGAAATAATTTTGCACATGGGGCAACATGGTTTGAAGCATAGACAGGCTCTTATGAGTGGGTTTATAAATTACAAAGTATAAAAGAGCCTCTGAAGAATGGGTTTATAACCTAAGAAAAATAAAACAGGCTCTGATGACTGGATTTATAACCCACGACTATAGTCTGGCAATCTTAGCGGTAGTTATAATGTTGAGGGGGGGGGTTGCAGGGGCTTTGCCTCCACAAACAAAATTTCTCTTTAAAGCACATGTAGTTTATTAAGCTCAGTAAAAAGGGCTTTGATGAAACAGTCTGTCAAGGAATATTTTTGTTGGCTGTTAACATAAATAAACTGTCCCTGAGACTCTTTGCAGTCATACAAGTGACAAAGCCTTACAAAACCAGAATATAAAACACACTCCTCATCCAATGCACGAACGTGAACTGTCACAAACTCTACCACAAACAAAAGGTCGAGCACTAGAGGCAGTTATAAAAAAATCTTCTTTAATACAAATGAAAGTTAAGCTCTTTCACCCACTGAATGTAGGCTTCATCAGAACAATAATACAAAATCTGCAGACGACTTAAATATTAATTTTGGCGCCAAAATGTCCATTTAAAAAAAAATTTCTTAAAGTGAACTTACATGATATATACTTCACATTATGTATTGAATAATTAATTGTGCTTCATAAAAAACTATTGTACTATATAGAAAAATATATATTAAATAAATGCATCACTCCAATATATTAAATATATAAAATATAATAATTAATATATATATTAATAAGTATATATATATATATATATATATATATATATATATATATATATATATATATATTAAATTTATAACAAGATATTCACTTGAGTCAAAATAAACATCATTTATGTTAAAAATAAATAATTTCTACTAACTGAAATTCCTACTCATGTAAATATCTGGAAAACTGTAAAATATAAATTATATATAATATAAAATTCATTTATATGTCAACTAATGTTTGTTTTTTTGGCTTTGCCCGGTTAGGAGTCGCAACAGCAGAATTCTGGTCCACTAATGATTGGCAGTCGATTTTTATGGTGCCAATATACCAGCCCGACGCCCAACCTTCAGCGAAGGCACGCCCATTCATGCATGTCTTTCGGAGGCCACTCGACCGCGGGGAGGACATGCAGACTCCACACAGAAGGCACTCCAGCAGAGAATCGAGCAGGAGAACATTTACATGTCAACCAATAAGACACCTAACTAACACAAATAAAAAACATACATAAAAAATATAAAAAATATATATAATATATATATTTCATTGATGTAGATGTATATATATATATATATATATATATATATATATATATATATATATATATATATATATATATATATATATAAATATATATATATATGTGTGTATCTGTGAGATATAATTAAATACCATTTCATTCACCTTATGAACTCACATATACCTGAACATTAATACAATTAAACATAACTTCGTTTGCATTTTTGAATCAAAACTGGTTTAATTGTGATATGATCATTGAGCCCAGGCAGTGTAGATGCATCTGTGAAAAGTTGCCACCAGACCTCCTTGTATCCCAGAGCAGCCTTATAGTTGCCTCCCTGGGGATCTATCTTAATATTCTCCAAAATAGAGAACTTAAATGTATGATGGTCACCCCATTTCTCAATGTGCCTAAAGAGTGCGTTGTTGTAATCACTTAATCTAATACTGTACATATGATCAAAAATTCTCTTTTTTAGGCTCCTTTCGGTCTTTCCTGTGTAATACCCTGTACATACTATACATTTAGCCATATATATCACTAGTTTGGAGTTGCAGTTCCCCTGCCTAAATATAATCTTTGTTTTGTTAACATTGTCCAATGTCACTCCTTCATCCTCCATAATAGTGTGAAATTGATTGCAGCGACCACATTTAGTTGTATATTTAGTACTAGTAAATCATCCACTACTTATTCTACCATGCTCTAAGTACATCTTTATGTTACATCCCATTTTGAACACAAAATTAGGCTTTTCCCCCAATATATCTCTAATTTCCTTATCAGATTTCATTACATTCCAGTTCCTAGTCAATATACTTTTAACCTCATTAACATAAGGACCATACTCAAGAATGGATGCACGTTGATATCTTTCATTCTCCTTTTTATTTACTCCTAAAAGTGGGGGGTATCTCTTACCCCATTCATTAATAACATATTTCTTAACATCATTCATCATCTGTCTGGGATATCCCCTTTCACTAAATAAATGCATAATGAATTCTAATTCATCTATCATATCTGTATAAGTGGAAGTCATATGTGCTGCTGTTATGCATTGTCCCTTAAAAATACTGTACATCAATTTTCTGGGGTGGTTACTAGTGTATTCCAAATAACTGTTGGAGAAAGTACTTTTTCGAAATATTCTTGATTTAAATCCCCTCGCTCCACTGGAAATAAATGTGTCCAAGTATGCTATCCCCTCACAATTGCACGTATATGTGAACCTCAAATAACTGCTACCTTTGTTCAGATATTCAAAAAAATTATTTAGACTCTCAAGGTTACCGTATGTCATCCAAAAACCTAGATTAATGTCTAATGTGCTTATAATATCCACTGTTGAAGATGACCGAATCTTCCCAATCCAACATAACCGGATTAGCAAACACAGGGGCGCAAGCCGCCCCCATTGTAACTCCTCTGGTCTGTCGATAATGTTCACCCTCAAAGTGGATATAGTTGTGTTCCAGCACAATAGACATACACTCCGGTATTAGACTCACCTTGTCCCAGTCCAAATTAGCATATTTCGTAATGCTGTTGCAAAAATCTTCCAATTCCTCTTGCTTGGGGATACATGAAAAGAGGTCTACTACGTCAATAGTGACATAAATTAGTTCTTCTCTACATAGGTCTGTGGTAAAACTACCCAAGAATTCCCAGGAGTCCTTAACCATATGAGGAATTCTAACATATAGATGTTTTTACCATGTGTCAATTGCCACACCTAATGGGAATGTTTTAGACTGACTTCCTGAAATTATAGGACAAGGGGGGGGGGGGTTGTTGATGTTTTTGTGAACTTTAGGAATACCCACTATTGTTGCTAATATCGGATGTTCGACCTTCAAAAAGTTATATGTATCAACTGTAATTCTGCTATCAATCAAAAATTATTCTATAAACTTATCTATGCGATTGTATGCAATATGTATTTCGTTTATAGACACAGTTTCATAATTCCCTGACTGCTGAAGAATTTCATACATTTTCATAGTGTATTCCATGGCATCATATATAACAGCTCCCCCTCCCTTGTCCGGCTTCATTATTCAAATGTTTAGATCCTCCTTAAGATCTTTAATTAAACTTAATTCATCATCAGACAAATTACTTTAAAAAACATTAAGCCCTTTGAGGGACAAACAGTATACAACACATGTTTATCTAAGCTCTCCAAAGAACTACTCACTTTGGAGCAAGCATTAAGAAATAAGAAAATACATAAATTTCAAAGGGATGTGGCTGATTATGCAGAAACTAAGAAATATTTGAGGTTTAGGGAGGGGGATTCGGGACAAACTAGATTTAGAAAAAAGAGACCAAGGTCTATATTGAAAAAGTCTAAGACAGATTTCAGCAGTACATCAGGGGAAAAATCCCCAACCACTGAACCTGAACATGTACTTATTCAAGAGTCCCCAGTGCATAAGAAAATGAAAAGTATGGATCACCCTTTAGGGTTAAGCGACACAGGGGGGTAGAAAGCATAGGCACAGATACAGTCAAGAATTTGGAAACACTACTGGACGTACTCATACAGAAATAAACGTTTACCAAAATGTACATGAATTTTTGGACTTAGCTGTTGAAGAGGGAATTATAAATAAAAATACTCAGAAACAACTTACAGTGACAGATCCACATAGACAATTTTTTTATTTATTGCCCAAAATTCGTAAAAATTAAAAAAAAAACACCTGGTAGACCTATTGTATCAGGAAAGGGTTCATTAACAGAACCACTTTCGGAATTCTTGACTTTATATCTGCAACCTCTTTTGAGTTTAGTTAGATCAAGGTTGAAAGACACGACTGAATTCCTACAAATTGTGGCAGATTCCCAACTTGAGCCCGGTTGGTGGATGTGCACCCTTGATGTTAAATCTTTATATACTAACATCCCGCACTGGGCCGGGTTACAGGCCGTTGAATATTGGTTGGCCAAGGGTAATCTTTATCCACCGGGTTTCAATACTTTGATATTATGTTTGGTGGAACAGGTACTAACCAAGAATGTTTTTTATTTTTATCAGGATTGTTATTGGCAAGTCCAAAGTACAGCAAAGGGGGCATCATTTGCACCAATATATGCCGACCTATTTATGGGGTTCCTAAAGGAACAGCTTATCTATGACAGGGCCCATAATATCTATATAGAGGAATTGGACATCTGGCGTAGGTACCTTGACGACTGCTGGCTCATTTGGAAGTCTGATCAGGAATATCTATTGGAGTTCATTCAATACCTAAATGACAACAAGTGGGGGTATTGAATTTACTCTCAATATGCAGTACAGTGAAATTCAATACTTGGATGTTTCTGTCACTAGAAATAGTGATAATACACTTGATACAAACATTTTCAGAAAATATCCACAATATAATAGCTTGAGGGATGTCAACAGTCTACACCCAAAACATATTATAAGAAATATTCCCAAATCTCAGTTTTTGAGGATTAAAAGGATATGCTCCAATCAGGCAAGTTATCAATACTATCAGCATGACTTAAAGAACAGACTTATGGCCAGAGGATATAAATCGGGTCATATCATGTCAGCATATATTTGGGCGGAATAATTTAACAGAAATGAGTTGCTTAGCTATAAAGAAAAAAACAATACAGGGTTTGTCCCCATTAGATTTGTGACCACATTTGGTAGGAATACTAATGTTATTAAAAACGTGATCAATAGTAATTGGAATATTCTACTAGCTAACCCATCATTGGCTAATATTCTTGCTTTAGAGTGCCAGTTTTCATACAGGAGAGGTCGTACTTTGGGATCATATCTGAACTTACATAAAAAGGGAAGACAGATGAATACGTGTGGTACACAACTCACACTTTCTGGTGATCAACTAAGGGGTTCCTTTTCCTGTGGCCATTGTTCATTTTGTGTATATATGAGGAAATCTAAAGAATTTTCTAGCAGGAGTACAACAAAAGTTTTTGAGATTAGATGTTTTGGCAATTGTGGGACGAATTGGGTCATATATCTTGCCACTTGTTCCTGTTCTGTCTTTTTTATTGGGCAGACTTCAAGACCGTTGAGAATCAGGATGTCAGAACATTTTAGTGACATTAGGAACAAATGTCTATCCAGTGCTTTATACAAACATGTATTGTCCCATACCAGTGCAAAGTTTCAGTTTCAAATTATTGATGCCATCAGGGTTGATATTAATAAATTTGGAAGGCACGATATGCTTTATAGCAAAGAAAAGGCTTGGATTATTAGACTGGGGGGGGTATTTACCCCAGGTCTTAATGATCATTTATAAGATGATATATACATATAAGTTGTTCAATCAGGCTTGCTTGTTTTCACAGTGTAAATATTAAGATATGAAACATTTTCTGCTTTCAGTATGTATACATAAAAAATTTAGATTTTTATGCTCATTTTTATTTTTTGGTATTATATCTTTAAATGTGCAATTGTCCTTACTTATTTACTTATTAGCCAGTTATCTTATGGCTATATTAAGTCAGTTGATGGAGTGTCATGCTATCACTGAAGAAGGCTTTGTGCTGAAACCGGTCTGTTGTTTGGGTCAGAATAAATGAATATTGAAAACATTCACTCTGGGTGCTGGCTGCCTTTTTGACTTTGAGCTCTCTATTTTGGCCATGCACCTGCCTGTCATGCGAATTCTTCTTTGGATTGCGTCAGTTATGAAACTGTGTCTATAAACAAAATACATATTGCATACAATTGCATAGATATGTTTATAGAAGAATTTTTGATTGATAACAGAATTACAGTTGATACATATAACTTTTTGAAGGTTGAACATCCGATATTAGCAACCATAGTGGGTATTCCTAAGGTTCACAAAAACATCAATGACCCCCCCTTTTGTCCTATAATTTCAGGAAGTCAGTCTAAAACATTCCCATTAGGTGTGGCAATTGACACATGGTTAAAACATCTATATGTTAGAATTCCTCATATGGTTAAGGACTCCTGGGAATTCTTGGGTAGTTTTACCACAGACTTATGTAGAGAAGAACTAATTTATGTCACTATTGACGTAGTAGACCTCTTTTCATGTATCTCCAAGCAAGAGGGATTGGAAGCTTTTTGCAACAGCATTAGGAAATATGCAAATTTGGACTGGGACAAGGTGAGTCTAATACTGGAGTGTATGTCTATTGGGCTGGAACACAACTATATCCACTTTGAGGGTGAACATTATCGACAGACCAGAGGAGTTGCAATGCGGGCGGCTTGTGCCCCTATGTTTGCTAATCTGGTTATGTTGGATTGGGAAGATTCGTTCATCTTCAAGAGTGGATATTATAAGCACATTAGACATTACTCCAGGTTTTTGGATGACATATTTATCTTATGGGACGGTAACCTTGAGAGTCTAAACAATTTTTTTAAATATCTGAATAAAGGTAGCAGTTATTTGAGGTTCACATATACATGCAATTGTGAGGGGGTAGCATACTTGGACACATTTATTTCCAGTGGAGCGAGGGAATTTAAATCAAGAATATTTCGAAAAAGTACTTTCTCCAACAGTTATTTAGAATACACTAGCAACCACCCCAGAAAATTGATGTACAGTATTTTTAAGGGACAATGCATAACAGCAGCACGTATGACTTCCACTTATACAGATATGATTGATGAATTAGAATTCATTATGCATTTATTTAGTGAAAGGGGATATCCCAGACAGATGATGAATGATGTTAAGAAATATGTTATTAATGAATGAGGTAAGAGATACCCCCCACTTTTAGGAGTAAATAAAAAGGAGAATGACAGTAGATTTTCAGAAACCACCAATGAAAGATATCAACGTGCATCCATTCTTGAGTATGGTCCTTATGTTAATAAGGTTAAAAGTACATTAACTAGGAACTGGAATGTAATGATATCTGATAAGGAAATTAGAGATATATTGGGGGGAAAAGCCTAATTTTGTGTTCAAAATGGGATGTAACATAAAGATATATTTAGAGCATGGTAGAATAAGTAGTGGATGGTTTACTAGTACTAAACATACAACTAAATGTGGTCGCTGCAATCAATGTCACACTATTATGGAGGATGAAGGAGTGACATTGGACAAGGTTAACAAAACAAAGATTATATTTAGGCAGGGGAACTGCAACTCCAAACTAGTGATATATATGGATAAATGTATAGTATGTACAGGGTATTACACAGGAAAGTCCGAAAGGAGCCTAAAAAAGAGAATTTATGATCATATGTACAGTATTAGATAAAGTGATTACAACAACGCACTCTTTAGGCACATTGAGAAATGGGGTGACCATCATACATTTAAGTTCGCTCTTTTGGAGAATATTAAGATAGATCCCCGGGGAGGCAACTATAAGGCTTCTCTGGGATACAAGGAGGTCTAGTGGCAATTTTTCACAGATGCATCTACACTGCCTGGGCTCAATGATCATATAACAATTAAACCAGTTTTGATTCAAAAATGCAAACGAAGTTATGTTTAGTTGTATTAATGCTCAGCTATATGTGAGTTCATAAGGTGAATGAAATGGTATTTAATTATATCTCACAGATATATATATATATATATATATATATATATATATATATATATATATATATATATATATATATATACACAAACACACACACACACACACACACACATCTACATCAATGAAATATATATATATTTTTATATTTTTTATGTATGTTTTTTATTTGTGTTATTTAGGTGTATTATTAGTTGACATATAAATGAATTTTATATTATATATAATTTATATTTTACAACAATTTTCCAGATATATGCATGAGTAGGAATTTCAGTTAGTAGAAATTATTTTTTTTTTACATAAATGATATTTATTTTGACTCAAGTGAATATCTTGTTATAAATGTAATATATATATATTTTATTAATATATATATTAATTATTATATTTTATATATTTAATATATTGGAGTGATGCATTTATTTAATATATATATATTTTATATAGTACAATATTTTTTTATGAAGCACAATTAATTATTCAATACATAATGTGAAGTATATATCATGTAAGTTCACTTTAAGAATTTTTTTTTAAATGGACATTTTGGCGCCAAAATTAGTATTTAAGTGGTCTGCAGATTTTGTATTATTGTTCTGATGAAGCCTACATTCAGTGGGTGAAAGCGCTTAACTTTCATTTGTATTAAAGAAGTTTTTTTAGTACTGCCTCTAGTGCTTGACCTTTTGTTTGTGGTGGAGTTTGTGACAGTTCGCATCCGTGCATTGGATGAGGAGTGTGTTTTAGTAGACTGAACGCAACTGATTTTCATAATGAGAATATACATAACTTTCACATGGCAAATACAATATGGCAATGAATGAAAAATACAGGTAGGTCATACAGTAAAAACAGCATAGAAAAAAAGACAAAATATATACTAAATCCAAACACACAAAACATAAAGGAACAGTTTCATGACAATATATTGCACACTTGAATACATATCAGACAATGTCAGTGGTGACCATTAGAAATGTTATGATCTGCATAATATGGAGACTGAAAGGTTGATAACTCGAACTTACGTACACTAAGTCTGAGATTGCCATTTTTTTAATATTCCATTTTTTCTGATATATGGTGATCTCAAAGTTTGTATATATAAGTATAAATAAATAAATAATGTTCAGGGGGTGTAGGGGACTTGCCTTCACACCTGGGGTGCAGAGGGGCTTGTCCTTCTGCAAAAAACAAGTTTAATGGAGAAAAGTGATGTGTGATATTTCACTCTTCTCCTGTATTTTTGATCTTTTTTTCAGTGTCGAGGCACCCAGTATTATGACTGTCAATATTTCAACAGGGCGCCATAGTAGACAGGATGCGTAAGAAGATAAAGGAGAGACAAAACAGTTACAGAATGAGAATGTAACACGCTAACTTTAAAGAGAGGCTAGGAACACTCATTGTAAATCAGGAGTTTAAAACAAATAAAAAAAGTGTGTAGATGGAAGGCAAGAGAATGTATCAACAGATCCATGCAGTGAAACCTGTGAGCAACAGATCCATGCTGTGAAACCTGTGAGCAACAGATCCATACAGTGAAACCTGTGAGCAACAGATCCATGCAGTGAAACCTGTGAAAAACAGATCCATGCAGTGAAACATGTGAAAAACAGATCCATGCAGTGAAACCTGTGAGCCACAGATCCATGCTGTGAAACCTGTGAGCAACAGATCCATGCAGTGAAACCTGTGAGCAACAGATGCATGCAGTGAAACCTGTGAAAAACAGATCCATGCAGTGAAACATGTGAGCAACAGATCCAGGCTGTGAAACCTGTGAGCAACAGATCCATGCAGTGAAACCTGTGAGCAACAGATCCATGCTGTGAAACCTGTGAGCAACAGATCCATGCTGTGAAACCTGTGAGCAACAGAACAGATCCATGCAGTGAAACCTGTGAGCAACAGATCCATGCTGTGAAACCTGTGAGCAACAGATCCATGCAGTGAAACCTGTGAGCAACAGATCCATGCTGTGAAACCTGTGAGCAACAGATCCATGCTGTGAAACCTGTGAGCAACAGATCCAGGCTGTGAAACCTGTGAGCAACAGATCCAGGCTGTGAAACCTGTGAGCAAAAGATCCATGCAGTGAAACCTGTGAGCAACTAATCCATGCAGTGAAACCTGCGAGCAGCCTGGATGACTGGAACATGAAAAGCAGGGCAGAGAGAGGCAAATCCTCATGGGTGCATTGTATAACATGTGAACCTGCAGGAAGACGTGTTTGGAAAAGCAGAATGAGATCTATGCATAGGCAGGTCAAAAAATTAGTGATAAAAAAATCAAAGTTAGGTTCAAAGATTTGTAGTAGGCTAACTACCCTTGTGGGCCATTTCAAGCCTAGCCAATTACCCCATGTGAGATTCAAACCCTGCACCTTGTGTCTGTAAGGTAAACACCTTAACCATTATGCCATCCTCCCATCCCACACATAGGAGAGGTGTTTTTCATATAAAGAGGGGGCATGAGGATTTGGCGATTAAGGATCACAGAATGTGCTGACTACCTTCTTCTTTTGCATTATTGCCCATTGGCTCTCCCTAGACCAGCCACTAGCAGTCCACATCACTATCCCACATTCATGGGGTCAGGCTGTCTCTCTCCCACATGATGGGTAAGCCACTGTTATTCACTCATTCTCATCCAGCCCGCACAGCCTCTCTTGTCCATAGGCAACTACTCAAACCCAGGTTGTCTGGGCCATAGTCATGGCTTTATCTGACTGTGCCATGTAGCCAACAGAGTCTAGAAGAAATGTAAGCTTGGAAATGTTCAGAATCAGAGATATTTCTCATGTGAGTTAAACTGGAGTTCAAGAATGATGCCTATATAGAAGGATTTTATTAACATAACTAGGTAATTTAAAACTGATGGTACCTTCATTTTGGCTTCTAAGCCTACATGATGGGGATGTGAAAGAGCAAAAAAGAGGAAGACAATAAACTGTCTTTTGGCTTTTCCCAGCTTGGGGTCACCACAGTGGAACTCCAGTCCACTAATGATTGGCAGTGAATATTTACAGTGTCGAGTTGGCACAAGAAGGCACACCCATGCACCTATCTGCATGTCTTTAAACTCACTAGACCGCAGGGATGACATGCAGACTCCACAAAGAAGGTGCTTCAGCTGAGAATCGAACCAGAAAATCTCTTGATGTAAGGCGACAATGCTAACCACTGCACCAGCACAGCCTAGCATAAAAGAGGAGGACAATGCTTCCATCCATGGGACCGGACAACATCCCAGGCTGCGTTTTACATGAACTTCAGAACGAACTGGCTCCCCACTTAAGCACCATGTTCAATAATAGCCTTGCATCAGGCTTTGTGCCCACTGAATGGCGCACAGCAGCATTTATCCCACTCCACAAAGGGGAAGCCACCACTGATCCTGGGAACTATCAACCTATTAGCCTGACGAGCCTGGTCTGCAACGCCATGGAACGTATCATCATGGAACTTATAAACAAAGAAATTGGTAACCTCCAAACTCTGGATCCCACCCAGTTCGGGTTTGTGAAAGGCAGATCATGCCTCCTGAACCTGATCGACTTCTTTGAGGCAGTCACCAAAGCCTGGATGAGGGTAAGGTGGTTCACACAGCCTACCTTGACCTTGCAAAGGCTTTCGACACCATCCCCCATTCTGGAATTATAGCTAAACTCACTAAACTAGGTATAAATCCCTATCTCACAAGATGGGTTGCCAACTGGCTCACTGACAGAACCCACACTGTAAAAGTTGCAGACTCCAAATCTGACCTCAAACCAGTGACAAGTGGAGTACCATAGGGTTCCATCCTAGGACCGCTCCTGTTTGGTATCAACTTCTCTGAAGTACAGGCTAACACAGAAGGCCTCTGGCTAATGAAGTTCACAGATGACTGCAAACTAGGAGCCATAGTCAAGTCCCCAAATGATGTGGACATCCTACAGAAGGGCCTCACTGAGACAGATGCCTGGTGTCAGAGCCATGGCCTCAAGCTCAATGCCAAAAAGTGCAGTGTCATCCCCTTTGGTAAAAACTATGCACCCATGAACTACCACATAGGCAGCAATCTACTTAACACTGAATGCGTGATAAGAGACCTTGGGACACAGGTGGACAGTAGTCTCTCCTTTGATAGTCACATTGCCACAGTAGTCAGGAAGTCCTTCTACGTGGCACACATCATCATAAAAGGGTTCTCATCCAGGAAAAAAGAGGTCATTGTTCCCCTCTACTCGTCAGTCATTAAACCCATTATAGAGTACAATGCCCCTTTTGGAATGTACCTCACAAGACATCTGCAGCAGCTGGAAAGGCCACAGAAGTACCTCACAAAGAGGATTACTGGCCTCAAACAAATGCCCTACACTGACCGCCTCAAAAAACTCCAGCTTTACTCTGTAGCATATCGCCTACTCCAAGGTGATCTCTGCCTAACATATAAAGCTATGTCAAACCCAGAGCTGTTGGACATGCTACACCTAAATAAATCCCAATCCCTCTGAGCTGCATGCTCTAGGGACCTAAACCTTGTCACCACAATAAACAGGACACGCTGGAGGGATAGATTCCTGTCCCAAAGACTTTCTATACTCTGGAACAAGCTACTCATCTATGTCAAGCAAAGTTCTTCATTAGCACTCTTCAAGAAAAATCTTGATGAGTGGATGGGAAATAAGAAATACACCCCGGGGATCACTTCTGTGTCTCTGCTGGACAGTGGCACAGGAAAATAATTTTCTTGGGAGGCGTAAGCTATGGAACCTTGCTGGCTAGGCTTACGTAGGCCTTTGGGCCGATAGCCTAGTACCTACCTATGAACCTATAAATAATTTGTTGAAGTAGAAAAATTAGTAAAATTGATCTACACTGACAAGAAGACATATATTTTTTCTATTTGTTGCTGACCAACTATTGACTTCACTGCCACTGCTCATCTGCTTTGTGGCTGGGCCAAACATGGGAAACATCAACAAGGCAGCCATCGGCATTTTTTGGCTTCATTCATGACTGAAGCATTTTACTTTGATCAGCTTTTTTTTTTTTTAAACAAGAAACATATTTATTAAATTATCTTGTATGACATAGGCAATGTTACATTTATATAAATGAAAACAAACCATATTGATATCATTTTAGTTGCAAAATTATACATTACAAACCACACGAACACAATTGTAGTTGCAAACATTATACATCACTTATAATCTATCCAGTCATTATCAGTCAAACATTACATAATTCATTCAAATCCTGCCTTCTTTTAAACCTCATTCCTCCCACAATTCCCATTTTTTTCCTTTGTAATTTGCTCCTACCCTTTTCTAAAGATCCCAATTCAAGTTGTTATTTTATCTCTGTTACTATATTCACTACATCTAGTAAAGTTGGTTTAGACTTTGATTTCCATTTTCTATTAATTTCTTTTTGGCAGCCATCATAGTTAGACTTAGCAAGGCCTTACTATGTCTAAGCAATTCCAATTCTGTATCATAGCTCATAAAAAATCATTTCCTTAGTTTCACCAATTTGCTCACCCAGTATCCCTGACACAGTAGTCTGCAGGGAATCTTTAAAGTCTTCGAACTCATTACACTCACAGAAAATATGTTCCCAGTTACCTCTTTCTTCTTCATCACACTTCCAACATTTGCTGTGTACCCGAGAAAAAGTTTGTTGGAGTCTACTTGGGGTATAAAAATACACATGCAAACATTTCCAAGCAAAGATCCTAAATCTTCTAGACTTTGTTGCATATCTGTGAGACATACATACATATATTCCTCCATTGCTTCTTTGTGAATTGCTTATCCAGTCTCTCTTCCCATTCCTATCTACCCTCCCCTGATTGAGTCGTATAGTTATCATGCAATATTTTATATGCTCTGCTAATTATTCCTTTTTTAAAGGCAGCTCCTGTTCCAGGTTCTACTAAAAACTATACCAGTGTTGACCTTTCATTTAGGACCCCCCTATTTCTTTCTCTTGGCTAAAGTCTGATATCAGTCCTTGATTGGGAAGGCAATCTCTAACCTGCACTCCAAATAAATTCTTGGCATCTTCCCATTCTGTTACTTTCCCTCTCTAGTTATTTGCTCCCAATACCCTGGTTCCTTTGCCAGTTTTCTCCAACAAATTCCAGCCCCCTCTTGCCTATTGTCTGTATCCCTAATTGTAGTCATCCCTATCAGCAGAATCTCCTTTCACCATTCCCGTGTTGGCTTAGTTCTCAGAATACTTTCTGCTAGTTTATGGATATAATATTCTGTATGATTATTGTTATTCTCCTTAAAGGTCTGCATCCAAAATCTTTCTTGAACTTCCCCCGTTTCATCATCATCATCACTTTCCACTTTGAACTATAGGTTTCTGCTTGTGCAATGTATAGGAGCCTTAACTGTGTAGCTCTGAAATACCCCTTCAACTTGGGTAATCCCAATCCGCCCTGTTCTATTGCATGAATAAGATTATCCCACTTGACTCTTGCCATCTTCCCCTCCAAGATAAAGTCCTTCAGCTGTTTATTAATTGCTATCCACAACCTCTCCTCTGCTTGATAAAAATATGCCTAGCCTGTGTATAAGACTCATGGGACTAAAAACATTTGAATTGCTTGTATCATAATATCAATATCCATATAACAGAGCTTCCATTTCCTCAGTTTTTGTATTATCTTCTGTTTAGTCTCTTCCCACATATCCTTAGCTGCCACACCAGAATCATTTTTAATCCATATTCCTAAATACTTCATTTTATCATGTCCCAATCAATATGGATATTGCTGAACCAATTTGTGTGTGGGTACATAATTTACTGCTACTGCCTTTGTTTTAGCTTCATTAATTTTGTATCCTGAAAAGATTTGAAACTGCCTGAAAATGTTCCACAACAATGAAATGTCCTTTTCTGGTTTTATCAGGCATAAAATAATATCATCTGCAAATACAGCCAGCTTTCATCGACTACCATACCAATTATATGCTTGAATTTCTGAGTCCCTTATTTTCTTTTACATCGGTTCTAAATATAAAGCAAATAAAAAAGGAGAAAAAGGACACCCCTGTCTGGTTCCTCTGCTCGAGCAGAAATGATCAGAGAGGACCCCACCCACTTGAATTTTTGCCTCAGATCCCTCACATATCTTCCTAATCAGCCTTACAATTTTATCAGGGAATGCAAATGGTGCCTTTGCCCTGCTCATAACGTCCCAGCTTACTCTGTCAAATGCTTTCCCTGCATCAAGACCCAGCAACAACAATTGTATTTTTTACATTTACTTTGATCGGCTTTCAATCATACATGGAGCGTTACAGGTCTACATCACTGACTCTTCTTAAAAATGAAAAGCCGGTCATTGAAATACATCATACATAAATATAACTGCATCATGAAGCACGATCAGCTCTATAGATTCATACATAAATTCTAGGCCATCAGTCACAGACTATTACAAGCCTAGCCAAGGCCATCAGTCACAGACTATTACAAGCCTAGCCAAGGCCATCAGTCACCGACTATTACAAGCCTAGCCAATAACACCCCTAGAAAAACATCAAACCCTGCACCTTCCTTCTGTGAAGTAAAGACCTTAACCATTATGACAATCCCTCCCTCTAAACTCAACTCTGTTGGGACTCAAACCCACAACTTTTGAATGATTTTACCATTTCATTAGAAGTCCAGTGTGTTATCCAGTGTGCCACAAAGCGACTAGTGCTTTCAGCAGAATGTTATTAGCTTCTCATTAGTATAGTGGTGTTAAACATTATCTGGCAGCTTCAGCATTACTGGTTCAAGCCTAAGCATGTCCGTGTGGTTCTAATCGATAAAATGATGGCCATTTAATTATTTATCTTTCTGTATTTTTTATTTGTTTTGTGTTTTATTTATTTTGTTTGTGTTTTCGCTGCTTACTGCCTTTTATTGACCAGCTTTATGTTTTTAAGGAGAGTTAGCAATGTAGACTTTCAAATCTCTGTGTATGATTAAAAGCAAATCAGAGTAAAGTGTTTTGATCAGAAATTAGGGAGCCGTGGATTTCTTCTTATATCCCCTAACCTCTCAGTACACACACAGCTAACAATTCAATAGGTAGGTGTGAAATATGTGTCTGCACTGGGCTGTACCTCACTTTCACAAGATATTTAAATGAGCAGGAAAATTCCTGCCCACTTTTGATAAACACCACAGGTAGATTTTCTGGGCTTAACCAGGAAAATTATACATTGAGCATATGCCCCAGACTGTGCATATTCCCACCATCCACCCCTGGAAAAGGTAAGTGGGCTATACCCCTTCGTTCGTCTCCCACCTCATCTAATGCCTGTGCTGGGACTGTGTTGCTACAGGGCTACAATCCAGCCCTCAGACTCTATCTCTGCAATCCTCCACTCAGTCTGTGAAACCACAAAAAGGTAGCAGTTTTGCCTATATACCAGCCATCTGCTACAGGTGCAGCCTTCTGACCCTTTTTCTGGAAAAGTGACTTATTAAGTTATTATTCACTGGAACACAACAGCACATTTTTCACAAACACCTGTACAGTGTGAAAGTAAGGATTACAACTGCTGTTGCCATATTTACACACTTACCAGTTTCATAGGATCATAGGTAGGGACTAGGCTATCTGCCCAAGGGCATTTATAAGCCTAGCCAGAGTGTGTCAGCTTTCACTGCCCGATTGATTAATTAACTGAGCCTCTGTCAAGAAGAGCCAATGAAGTGATCACAGAGGTGTATTTTCTGTTACCCATCCACTCAAGGTTTCTCTTGAAGAGTGTTAGTGAGGGGCTCTGCCTAATGTAGTTAGGAATTTTGTTCCAAAGCATGGGGAGTCTCTGTGACAGGAATCTATCCCTCCAGCATGTTCTATTTATTGTTGTAGCAAGGTTTAGCTTACTAGAGCAAGTAGCTCGCAGTGGCTTGGATTTCTTTAGGTGGAGCATGTCCATCAATTCTGAGTTGGACATGGCTTTGTAAGTCAGGCAGAGATCAGCTCTGAGTAAGCGATATGCAACTGAGTACAGCTGGAGTTTTTCCAGTCGGGCTGCATAGGACATATATTTGAGGCCAGTAATCCTCTTGGTGAGGTACTTTTGTGGTCTTTCCAGCTGTTGGAAGTGTCTTGTGAGGTACATCCCAAATGGGGCATTGTATTCTATGATGGGTCTCATGAGTGACGAGTAGAGGGGCACTATAACCTTTTTATTTCTAGATGCGAACCCTTTAGTAATTAGATGGGCCACATAGAAGGATTTCCTAACTACTTTGGCAATATGATTATCAAAGGAGAGATTACTATCTACCTGGGTCCCCAGATCTCTTATTACTTCTTACTCACCCTGCCTTCTATGTCCTGGAGTGTTTGTACACTTAGTGTTTGTACACTTCTGTGTGTCTTTGTGTGTGTGTGTGTGTGTGTGTGTGTGTGTGTGTGTGTGTGTGTGTGTGTGTGTGTGTGTGTGTGTGTGTGTGTGTATATATATATATATATATATATATATATATGCATGTGTTTACATGTGTGTGAGTGCATGCATGAATGTGTGTGTGTGTGTGTGTGTGTGTGTGTGTGTGTGTGTGTGTGTGTGTGTGTGTGTGTGTGTGTGTGTGTGTGTGTATGTGTGTGTGTGTGTGTGTGTGTGTGTGCGTGTGTTGGGGTGCTAAATGGTGTACTTTGGAATCCTGCAGCTGTGAGTTACTGGAACAGACTCCTAAGCCACATAAAACAAAGTTCATCCCTGTCCATTTTCAAGTGCAATTTAGACCTATGGATGGAAAACAGAAAATTTAACTCAGGATTGCCCCTGTATCACAAATGGACAAAGCAGCTGCTAAATGCTTTATCCCATGCATGGGTCCCCTCAAATTATCTACAACATTTTTCCAGTTATTCTCATTAGGAGTAATATATAATTATTGACCATGGGATGGGTAAGGTCAATCTATAATCAAATGGGAAAGGTTATTTCAAGCACAAAAAGGCAAATTGGCTAGGCTTAAAATGACCCACAATGGCAGCTAGCCTACTACTTACCTATGAACATATGCAAGTAAACTTATCAAATAACAGTAGGTGTTTCAATGATCACTGCTGCAGTAGGTTAAGCTATACTGGTTATACCTTGCATAGGATAGAACAGTCGTCCTGCTTCCAAATACTTTTTTTCCCCTTGTTAAACCTGTGGGTGGACTGTAAAGCATATACCCCACTTTATGTTATTAATATTTAGCAGGACACTAAAGGGAAATAATAAATAATTGTAAGTAAAGCAATTTTTGTTTTTATTTGTATAAAACATTTCTTGATAAAAAGTGCATGTTTTATTGTAAAACAGTTTTGTATACTGTGCAGTCAGGGGTACTTTAAATTTGTGTGTATGTGTGTGTGTGTGTGTGTGTGGGGGTCATTTGTATGCGTTAAACATATTAAAGAAACCAAGTAATTTTTTTAGTTGTGCAAAATATAGGCTTAACAGTATAACAAGAGAAGAAAGACTGGACAGCAGCAAATTTAAGATAGTATGCTGTGATCATAGGCAGCTGGGTTGGGGTGGGGTGTAAGTGCACAGATTATATTATATGTAGAATTAAGACATTTTTCCTGTTTTACAGGGGTGGCTATCTATATTAATATCTGTGGCTTAAGCTATAAAAAAGTATTTTTTGTAAACAAATAGACTTGAAAATAAGACAAAATGATGAAAGCCATGAAAAAATGGTAAGTTTCTTCTGTCTACAATGATACTAGCTCGTTTTTCAATTAGCAAATGTTCTCAGTGGGAGACAAGAAGCCTGCAGCTGAAGGCACTTGGCCAGGGGAATTAATTTATAAAGATTTCTTCATGTGTCTACAAACTTGTTAGTTTTTTTTCTTTTCTCATTGTTGACTAATTTTTACATGGAAAAGAACAGTCTACAGGTGCAAGCAATTAATTCTGAGAGGTCTAAACATTCTTTGCTGGGGGAAATGTACAATGTAAAGGTACAGTGGCAAGCAGTTCAGTGACAAATAACATTTGAAATTATGGGAAGTGAATAGGAGATAGTAGCTTTACCAGCAGCCCTAATACTTTAATGTGTTTAATGGAACAGAGCACAATTTAGTTTTATTTAAAGAGACCCAGCACACTTTTTTCCTTAGGGTTAAAAGGTAATGTCTTTTGAACGCATGCAACCTTTTTTTCACATCTTGGAAAGAAACAGAGAAGAGACAGCAATCAGTGTAAGTGGGAACACAGGGTGTAGCATGCACTTTAGCATGGGTAACTCTAATTTCAGCTCATTAACACCTATCTGGTGTGGAATGTCACACGTTTAGCAGCCTACACGCATCTTGCATTGCACAGCATTTATTTTGTGTACAATAAAAAGTAATAAAGCCATACAAATAACAATGTTGAGTAAAAAGGTATTCTTTGCAGTGATAATAATATCATAATCCGTAAATGCTATAATTTATTATAATGTACACAAACCCCCAATTACATGTTTTGTTAAACTTTCTCAGACAAATTGTCATGTCTTGAAACTGTACTACCTAGACATATATTGTTAGAACATTTTTGTTAACAAGACAGGCTTTCACATAACAACAAGAAATTCCTCTACCAATGTATGTTTATTGAGATATTTACAGAAATATGAACTCATATGCTTAATTTCATAATTAGTAATATAAATAACACTGAATATATATAAAGATGTACAACTTACAGTGCAAATATCAAAGACAGTTTTCTTCAATAAAATCTAAGGTTTCAACTGAAACCATGCAATATTTTGTAAGTTATTTGGTTTCTGAAATATTAAGTACACACACAAATAGTGTTTATTTTCATAATTACTAACCAACTAGCAATATTTCAGGTATAATGTGATATAAATGGAAACTGACAATGGATGTTCCTGTTTCCCCTGTTTCCCTGTTTCCCACCATGGCATTTCTTACCATGCCCCCTCAATAACACATGGGGTTCTCAATTATAAAAATATTATCATAAATATGAAAATATGAATAATAAGTGACAAATTAATTGATTAATTTCTCTATTGCAGGGCAACAATCTTAGTGTCATTTTGTTAATGACTCTTTGCACTTTCCAGTTCTGCCTATTATTAGCTGACAAATCACTTGGTTAAAAAAGCCAGCCAAAAAAGGTCTGGATGTCTTAAGAGGCTATTGGTGTGAACTGGGAATATACAAAATGGTGTTATAGACTTGACTTACATTAGGTAATTCTGTGTGGACAGATGTAAGTTTGGGAAATTGTTCCTGTCTGGAAGGTTAAACTTCATTTGTTGAAAATGTACATGGTTTTATATATTGCTTCTAAGTTAATAAGGCATGAGGGGTTCTGAATTTTTGGATGGTTTTCCTTGAAGCAAAAAGTGTTGAAAAATGTGACATAGTTTCAAATGGAGATTAGAAGCAACAACTGTATGACAGATCAGCCTGCTGAAAATTGCATGTAGGACAAAAGATGGAAATACACATTCAGAAACCGTCATATATATAATAGGTGGGACAATACCTTTTTATCATAATAGTTACTTTATCCATATTATCCTGAAACATAAATGTCCCTACAGGTATAGACAAAAAAGAAAGAGTATTGAATTATGTTAAGAAATGCAGAGTGCAAATACCAATGCAGCAGGAGAAACATTTGTAAAAAAAAAAAAAAAAAAAAAAAGGAGCATGTGCATTTGACAAAGAATTTCAGGATAGATATTCAGCAGAATATCAGGGACAAAGGAAAAGGGAATTAATTATGATAATTGCTAGAGGGGAATCAATAGTGATAGAAGAAGAAAAAAGACAATAATAGTGGATTTGTGGTAGTAATGGGCTAATGGCAAGGGAGGGTGATTACACCAGCTTGTTTTTATATTACATCAAAAACTGCTGTTATGGAGCTTGTGAAAAGTTTGGGAGAAATAATCAGCTTTCAGCAGGGAATATTACTTATAGGTGGAGGCTGGGAACTTGATCTGCAATACTGAAGATGTATCAGGGGAACCTAAAAAAAAGAAAATATAAAAAAGAGGGTAGATTTCTAAAGAAATTTATGAAAATATTTTATATGAAAGACTTGAATTCAGTAGTAGGAACTTAAACAGAATTTAAGTTTTATTCTCTAAGGCACAATAGCTTGGTTAGAATGGATAGAACTTATATTTCACAGGAACATGTGCATCTAATCGAAAGCTTCAAAACACATCCAATAACTATCTGAGATCACGCACCAATAAAAATGAAGATAAAAATACAGTGTAATGAAGTAAAAATGAGACACTGGCACTTTCCCCTCCTTTCTGTAAAAAAGAAAGGAATTCAACAAATGGGTAGTAGAAATTATTCAAGACTTGTTAGGAAGACAGAAATGTATCCAGAAGCGATAGCTTGTGAGTGGGGTAAAATAAAAATGAGGTTTAAAAATAGGATATAATTAAAAGAGAAAGATATATGTTTAAGAAATAAGAGAAATTATTTAGAAGGGCTGACAAGGGTTAAAGTACTGCAGAGGTCTAAAGAGAAAATAAGGAGGTATTTGGATAATATGTATTAGTTTAGAAAGATTGCTGTTAAACAGTTATTTTTTAATAACTCCAGAGCACAAAAGCTATTAATACAATGACTGAGGCAGCAGAAGGTAGAAAGTGCTGTTGACTAACTTAGGGACATATTGCCCAGATTTTCACAGAATGTCCAGATCAGATTTTTGCCTCATAGTTTTGGTCTGTTTCTCATAAAATCTATGGTTTTCTATAAAATCACTGGGATGATCTGAGGATTGAAGTCACTAAATATTAATATACATTTGAGTTTCAGACTTCGTATTCCTCAACAGATGCATGCTAAGCCAAATCCTATTAATCTATCTACAAATCTTTTTTTAGCTACATCATAAAATTAAGAAATAATGTCCAACAATACACTGAGCTCATCCATAATACCATCAACCATTCTGACCATGAGGTAGCTAATATATTAGTAGACAGATTTAGTAAGAAATGAACCCCTTCTACTCAGATTCTTAACCCACTATTCCTGAGAAGTTAGTTTACCAAGTAGTCTTAAAATCCCTGTAAAAGGCTAAAATAATACTTCCATGTGACCAGGCAACATGCCAGGCTGCATTCTCATTACTGCTACTAGGTACTATCTGAGACTCTGTGGAAACTGTTCAACCTCTCCTATACAAGTGTGGCCCTCCTGTACACACCTGAGTATTTATAGACACATCAGCTATGGAATGTGTCATAGCAGAACTCATTTATACAGACAAGGACATCTTAAATGATGTTGATCTCAATTAGTTTGTTTTGTGAAGGGTAGGTCCTTCTCCTGAACCTAGTAAGCTTAATTGTAAAAGGTTACAGGGGCTGTTGACAGTGGTCATTCTGTGCACACTGCTTATTTTGACCTGGACAAGGCTTTTGATAATATCCCCCATGCTGGTATTACTAAACAATTAGACAAACTTAATGCAAACCCCTATAATGTCCACTGGACTATGAATTAACTAGCCAAAAGTTTTGAGCTTTGAGCAGCCTATCTGTCCCAGGAGGAGAGGTTTCAGCCCAGAAATTAGTAGTTTATTGGCCATTTTGGGCTAATTTCTATCTCTTTCATTTCCCTGCTATAAAAACCGCATTTGCCCAGTTTTGTGCACTGAACAGCGCTGGTCAGCTAGGGTATAACTATTCCCGGCTCCACAAAGTCTCCTCTTCAATTTTTCCCTTGGAACTAGACAAACTTTCACCTTAAGCACTCAAGATATTAATTTCTCAGCCTGGCACTTGCTCAAAACTCACAGCAAGCACTTATAAACCCTAGCACTAGACCCCCCTATACTGTACAGAAGGACGAGGCTCTCTATTTGACCTTACCAGCTATTCAGTAAAACAATTCACTGTACCTGTGCAAGGCATGTCCAAAGGGCAGTTTCAGGTGTACTCTCCAGTCCAACTGGTGAATCTGGACAACCCTCTCCTCCTACCACCAAACACTAATACAGGCAAGAGATGCAATTATACAGCCAAACTGGAGGCTAAGCTCTCTCAACCCAAGACTAGATCAGACAGTCAAGAGGAGAAAAGAAATACTTGCATCACACCACCAGTGTCACATAGACCCATCAAACCAGCACTGGCAAAAAACACACATAAATACACGAAAACATACTTAGAGGCTCTAAACAAAAATCTGCAAAAGCAACAGAGATCTCCAAAGCCTACATCCAAGCAACCTCCACCCCCAAACACAAACCATGAAACACATACTTCACAAAACCAGTGTACCACGCAATGCCAGCCCTTAAGGCAAAATACCATACCCAACATACTAGTAATAGGTGACTCTATAGTCAGGCACACTGGCATCCCACTCACTAGGCTGAATAAGGAGAATGCTACTGTTAGCTGCCTGTCAGGTGCGAGGATTCGCCACATAACACAAGCACTCAGGTCACTCCAGAACAAGTACAAATATGACTCTGTCATTGTCCATGTTTGGTGTGAATGACCTGAGCCATACCACCCTGGACTACATGAAAAGAGACATGGAAGAGCTCTCTGATCATGTAGCCCAGGCCGGTATGACCCTGACCCTGAGTAACATCATGCCCTCACCAAGAATGATACCACGGTACAAAGAAAAAATTATCAATGTCAACAACTGGCTAAGTTTCTGGTGTCATTCAAAGGTGATCCAGTGTCTGTCTGCCTGGGATGACATGCTCGACAAGCCATGCTGCTTCACTAGAGACAGCTTGCACCTGTCACCCTTAGGCTTTCGAATACTGGCCAAGGCTCGTTCCACCCCCATAGTGCCTTTTTTAGGCAAGGCTCAAAAGACAAACCCACCGCCATAAATAGCACAAGTAACAAAAAACTGATGGTAATGCTACTCAATGCCAGAAGTCTAAACCTCAAAATGCAAGCACTCGAGGCACTCCTCAGTATGGAGAAAATCAATATATGTGCAGTAACAGAAACCTGGTTTAAGGCTCCAGAGAGCACCCCAGCACTACCAGACTAAAACTCATACCATACATTTCGGTCACAGAACCAGGACTGAAATACAAAAGGCAGGGCCATATCCATATTCATCAAGGATACCCACACCTCCAGGTTAGTGGCACAGCATGATGCTTCAGAGATCATCCACGTGCAACTAACAATGGGCAAAACTGCAATTCAAATTGTAGCTTGCTACAGATCATCCACCATGACCCCAGACCCTCATTCCGCATTTCTGGAAACACTGGGAAACATAAAGGTCCTACCAAACACCCTAATATTGGGTGATTTCAATTACCCAAACATTAACTGGGAGAACTACTCAAGTACTACCCAACATTTCCTAGAATTTATAAACTCAAATGCCCTGGATCAACTGGTCAACACTCCCACCAGAGGTGACAACATATTGGACCTGGTCATCACCAACATGGGTGACCGGTGTTCCACACTGGAGGTCAACCCCTCGCTGGTTAGATCTGACCATAAACAAATCACTTTGGATATCCACATTCTGCTCCCACCCCCAGACAAGGAAACCACCATGAAAAACATTTCAAAAGCAAACTTCACATTACTTAAAACCGAGGTGGAAAGTTTCAAAGCCCCCATGCTAAATGATAACGCTGTCCAAGCTGCAAAATCCTTTACTAATGCATTCTAAGGCACCTACAAGAATGCATGGATCATGCTATCCAAGCAAAACCAAGACTCACTCCTCCAAGAAATGGAAACCAGTCTGGTGGACCCCTGCCATAAACAAACTATACAATAGAAGGAGGAAACTAGTACAGAAAAGAGTAAAATCCCAAGAGGGGAAGACATCCCTGATCAGTATCAGCAAGAAACTACGATCCCTCATAAAATCATCCAAGGCGAGCTTCAAAAGAAAAATTGCCAAGGACTCCAAGGATAACCACAAGGCATTCCTTAGCTATGTCAAGAATCTAAGTGGCATTGCTCAGAATGGCACAAAATACACTGAACCGACAGATATCTCCAACATCCTGGCAGACAGGTTCAGTGCAAACTTCACCCCCCTCTCACACCCGAAAGGGCCCATAACCATACCAGAAGAATGTAGAGCCCCTGAAATCACAGACACTCAGGTTAAAATAGCCCTCTCCAAAGCCAAAAACACAGCATCAATGGGACCGGATGGTGTCCCAGGCTGCGTCCTACATGAGCTCAAAGATGAACTAACCCCACACCAAAACACACAGTTCAAACTCAGCCTCTCTACAGGCTACGTACCCATAGAGTGGCGCACAGCAATGGTTATTCTGCTCCACAAAGGTAGAGCCACAACAGTCCCTGGGAACTGTCACCCTATAAGCCTGACTAGCTTATTCTGCAAGGCTATGGAGTGTATCATCATGGAACTCATTAACAGAGACATTGGGAACCTCCAAACACTGGACACTACCCAGTTCGGCTTTGTTAAGGGCAAATCATGCCTCCTAAACTTGGTGGACTTCTTTGAGACAGTTACCAAGGCTATAGACGAAGGAAAGGTGGTACACACAGCCTACCCAGACCTCACAAAGGCCTTCGACACCATTCCCCATTCTAGTATTATAGACAAGCTCAACAGCCTGAACATAAGCTTGCATCACAAGATGGGTTACCAACTGGCTCACGGACAGAACCTACATGGTGAGAGTTGCGTGAGCTAGGTCCAACTCTAAACCGGTTACAAGTGGCGTTCCTCAGGGCTCAGTCCTAGGACCATTCCTGTTCAGCATATACTTCTCAGAGGTACAGACAAGCATAGGAGGACTATGACTGACCAAATTTGCAGATGACTGCAAACTAGGGGCTATAATCGACTCTCCGGCTGACACAGACATCCTTCAAAAGGGTCTCACTGAGACGGATACCTGGTGTCAAAATCATGGCCTCAAGCTAAATGCCAAAAAGTGCATAGTCATCCCCTTTGGAAAAAACAAAGTACCCACAAACTACCACATAGGTGGTAGTCCCCTAAATACAGAAGACATAATAAGGGATCTGGGGACCCAAATAGATAGTAATCTCTCCTTTGATAATCACATTGCCAAAGTGGTTGGAAAATCCTTCTATGTGGCCCACCTAATCACAAAATGGTTTGCGACCAGATCAAAAGAGGTCATTGTGCCCCTCTACTCATCACTCATCAGACCCATCATAGAGTAAAATGCCACATTTGGGATGTATCTTACAAGACACCTGCAACAGCTGGAAAGACCACAGAAGTACCTCACCAAGAGGATCACTGGCCTCAAACAGATGCCCTGTGCAGCTCGACTGAAGAAACTCCAGCTGTATTCGGTTGCATACCGCCTACTCAGAGGTGATCTCTACCTGACATACAAGGCCATTAATTTTTCTGGATGAAAAGCCCTTAGTGATGAGGTGTGACAAAAAGGAAAATGTAAACATGTGACCCAGCTGAATACACAAGTGCATGGTAAGTTATTACAGCAGGCAGAAAAATAAATCACTGATATATACGTGCATCAGTTCTTAGCCAGCACATCATTAACAAATATGTCCATATCTTGTTCCAAATAGAAAGCAGCTGGAAGATAAACATTTGTCATGTCATGAAGAGGAATAATACTTAAGACTGCCAGTCAATGGGTTTATTATAATATACTTAGTATGCAACCCAGCAAATAAAATCTACAGTCCCAAAAAGAACTCATATCAAACGTTTTATAATTGAATCATCAGTGTAATAGGAGCTTTTAAATATATTAAAGTCAGGCATAGATTTTAAAATTTGTTAGAGAATGTAGAAGACTCCAAACTAAGGGTATAAATTACCCCACCAAAAAATACCTCTCAACATCTTCAATCAAGAAATATGGGCAAAGCCAGAAATAATGAAGGGACAAAAGGCCAAAATCAGTGACAGATTCTAAGTATTGCTCTTATAGACTCAGAAAGTTGCTAGAATAACAAGTTTTATATTTTCATGTATATATGAAATCTGAAATTCAAATTCTTACTTAGTGATTGCAATCTTCAGTGATTTGCCAGAAAACCATGCGCTTAATAAGAAATAGACCATAAATATGAGACAAAAAAATCTGGATATTCTGTAAAATTCTGGACAGTTGAGAGGTATGCGGGCCGCCTACCTGGACCTCGCAAAAGCCTTCGATACAATACCCCACTCGGGAATTATAGATAAGCTCACCAGCTTAAATATAAACCCCTATGTCACCAGATGGATTGCAAACTGGCTCAAGGACAGAACCCACATGGTTAGAATTGCTGAAGCCATGTCAGACTCCAAACCAGTTACAAGTGGCGTCCCACAAGGCTCAGTCCTGGGACCTCTCTTGTTCAGTATATATTTCTCGGCGGAACAGGCCAACACAGAAGGACTGTGGCTGACCAAGTTCGCAGATGACTGCAAACTGGGTGCCATAATCAACTCTCCAGCTGACACAAGCATCCTCCAAAAGGGCCTCATAGAAACAGACAACTGGTGCCAGAGCCATGGCCTCAAGCTAAACGCCAAAAAGTGTATAGTCATCCCGTTTGGCAAAAACAAAGTGCCCACAAATTACCACATAGGTGGTAATCCATTAAGTACAGAAGAAGCCATTAGGGACCTGGGGACCCAAGTTGATAGCAATCTCTCATTTGACAACCACGTGGCCAAAGTGGTTAGAAAAACATTTTATATAGCCCACCTAATCATGAAGGGATTCACATCTAGATCAGGGGAGGTCATCGTGCCTCTTTACTCATCCCTCATCAGGCCCATAATTGAGTACAATGCCCCTTTTGGGATGTTCCTTACCAGACACCTGCAGCAACTGGAAATACCCCAAAAGTACCTCACCAAGAGGATCAAAGGGCTCAAACAGATGCCATATGCTGCCCGGTTAAAGAAACTCCAGCTCTACTCAGTGGCATACCGCCTGCTCAGAGGCGATCTGTGCCTGACGTATAAAGCCATGTCCAACCCGGAATTAATGGACATGCTGCACCTCAGAAAATCCAAATCCCATCAAGCTACTCGCTCGAGAGACTTGAACCTCAGCACTGAAATAAATAGGACATGCTGGAGGGACAGATTCATAACCCAGAGGCTCCCTTCACTCTGGAATAAAATCCCAGTCCAGGTTAGGCAGAGTCCCACATTGACTCTCTTCAAGAGGAATCTTGATGAGTGGATGGGAGATCGTAGGTTTACCCCGGCTATCACTTCTGTGTCACTGTTAGACAGAGGCACAGTATACTAACCTCAAAAAAAGGCATAGCAAAATTAATTTAAAATGAACCTATGAACCTATTAATATGCAGAAGAAACAAATGTGAGGAATGTGAAAGACACTGTATACCCAAGAAAATCACATACAGCATATTTGAAGAAATCTTTGCTCCCCATTTCTCTAATCCTTATCATACTGTATTATCTTCCAGCTAACAAATATATTCCAGACACAAAAGAAAATGTCAGTCTCTGTACTCCTGGCAAACCATCCCTCCTAATTTGCTTTGTGCTCCCCTTATGGCAAATGTCCAACTGCTCGACAACTGACTCACACTAAGCTCTATGTGAAGTGCCATTTTAAGCAGGCTGGCCAACTAACTTATTTCAATTTTAGAACATTACCCTCTTAAATATTATGGCCTGACTCAAGACACTGTCACAGCCTGGCTTGTGCAGTATGTGGCTTTACCTCCTTCTGGTGAACTGGTTTGATGCTCAGCAATGATAAACCTTTCTGCTATTGTCTCCAACAATGGTGACCCCTGACTGTCTAGTAAAACTTCATCCATATTGTTGCTTTCCTTCCAGCCAAAGATTCTGTCATTTCTGGGGTATAATCCAACAGTGTTGAACACACTGAGACTGTATTCTGAAGTCATCAAAATGCCCTCACTATGTACAGAGATACATACAGAGAGAGTGTGTGTGAGAGAGAGAGAGAGAGAGAGGAAACAAGCTGCATCACTGCCTTGGTAACACCAGCAAAGAAATGGATTTGCCACATTGCTGGCCAAACTTCACATAGACAATACAGCTACCTTCTGGGGCATCTCCTGAAGAAATACTATAGACCAAGTCAGATTAACCTATCAAATAGAAAACCACACAAAAAGACAGTTTTGTCAGATTTATACTATCACCCTTAAAGTCTGAAGACAGACAGTTTCAGTGGAAAAAGAAGTAAAAGTGGAGATTAGAGAAGAAACAATGAGAACAGAATCAGACCTATCTGTTAACATTAATGTGGCCACCAGAGACCTAAGTATGCACCACAGAGCTAGAATAGTACAAATGAAGACAGGGTGAAACCCTTTAAGAGTCAAAGAATGTCACCTGCCTCATCTGAAAGCCACTTGGAGTTGGAGCTGATGTTACTATATGAGCAGTTACTGATGTTTTGATATTTTTTAAAACTACTTGCCTTACCTTAACAAAAGCATCTCTGACATCCAGAGCCTGTTCCATGCTAAGAGGGGTAGAAACAGTCTCCCCCCTTGTTATAATGGTACGACTGGTAAGGCAATTCATCAAGTCCTTAGCATCAACCTAGAAGAATACAAAATGGTCCATTAGTGCCAGTTTAATATAATATTCTCAATATAATACAAAGAGAAAGAAGTTTTCAGTTAGAAGTGTCATTTAATGCAATGATCAGCACAGCCTACATAGATACATTGGGCTCCAAACAAAAGTTCCACAGACTACATGGAAGCAAAGATGAACCACAGCTCTCTTTCTATATTGCAAGTCTGGTGATATTAATTAATTTTTAGTATATTCTGTTCATTATCTACATTTTTATTCCCTTCTGTTCCTCTGACCATTGACCATCTCTGCACACAAATGTATCTAAAGCAAATAGCACATATACCATTGTCATATTGCCTAGTTATAGGGCCATAGTATACATTAGGTTAGTTAACCCTGTGGACCATTTTAAGTCTATCCAATTTCCCTTCCAAAGGCGAGAATCAGACCCTGTACCTTGTCTCTTTCTTGACAATCAAGATTATCATAATACAAACATTTGTGTTTAACATAAAGTTGCACTTCCACACACACACAGTACTTTGTAGAAGCTCAACACATACTGTAGATCATCAAGGATTTTTGGTGTTGTTGGGTCAAGAACCAGGGATCCATAATATAACTTGTGGATGAGACTGCTTTCTGGGTCTCATCTAATCGAGGGTGATTGGTCTAGAGCTCCTTGAAAGTGTCCTTATTGGTTTGTTTGAGTTAAAAGGGTTATTTCTCTTTTTATTTAAGCCCCACATTTGCACTTATTTGCGTGTAGCGCACCATCGTGCACTACCATATAGCGGTGGTTACCGTTGGTGGTTACAGATGCAAATGTTTTACTTGTTAAATTTTCCCTTAACACTTTGCTTGTGGCCATGGCCCTTCTCTGTAGTCAAGTGGAACACTAAGCCTAGCCTAGCCTAGCCTCAGAGGCGCCAACACACCTCTCACCCACTAGCCATTCCTAAGTGCAACCTCTTTTCCTGAGCATACAAATTTGCTTAACAATATGGACGGACAATTTACCACAGTTTCTCCAGCCATCTTGGTCAACATAGGCATCCCGAGGAAGTGCAGTAACTGCCTCATGTTCACCGACAACCCTCTACTCCTAGTCCACACAAGCTCAACATGTGAGAGATGCAACTATATTAAGAATGTTGAATCCTTTCTCTCACACATCAGTCAGTACATATGACAATTAGTGGGTTGTCAGCATGCACACTTCACCTCCTACTCTACCCAAACACACATCACACATACCTACATATGTGGATATCCTCACCAGAAACATACCTAAACATCAGAGACCTCCCAAACACAAGCACAAGCATGCTACACATAATACATCCTCTGCAGAAGAACACAATACACATGCTCATGCACCGGTGTCTCACTTATCAAGCCCTTAAGGTAAAACAAAAAAACAAACATATTAGTCACAGGTGATTCCATTGTGTGACACACAAATGTCCCTCTCACCAGGCTGGCTAAGGAAAAGGTCACGGTCTGCTGTCGGTCAGGTGCCAGGATCAGCCATATCACACATACACTCAAGTCTCTGAACAACAGGTACTGTTATGACTCCATCATAGTCCATGTTGGTGTGAATGACTTGAGACATACCTCTCTGGACTATATGAAGAGAGACATGACTGAGATCACAGAGGTCTTGGACTATGGGTCTCAGGCAGGTATGTCCCTAGCCTTAAGCAGCATTTTACCTTCACCTAGAATGATACCTCAATACAAACAAAAAGTCATTGACTTCAATAATTGGCTTAGATTCTGGTGTCATTCTATGGGGATCCAGTATCTGTCAGCCTAGGATGACATGATCTACAGACCTTGATGCTTTGCCAGAGATGGTCTTTATCTGTCATCTCTGGGATTTTGGCTACTGGCTAAGGCTTTTGCCATCCCCATAGTGCCTATTTTGAATCTACTGAAATCTATCAAGATGCATCTGAACACCATGGTTTTGGGCTACTTTAACTACCCATCCATTGACTGGGTAAATTACTCATTCTCTAACTCACTTGCCCAAAAGTTCCTCAAATTCGTTAGCTCCAATGTCCTAGACCAGCTGGTTGACACTCTCACAAGGGGTGCCAACATCCTGGATATGGTGCTTACCAATATGGGGAACCACTGTAGCACCCCCACTGTGAGGTCTTCCCTGGTGAGGTCTGATCACAAATCAGTCTCATTCAAAGTAACTATCACACCTGACCTCCCTAGCAGCAACTAAACTAAAAAACCTTCTCCAAAGTAGATTATAACCTCTTACGGGATGGTATAAATAGCTTTACTGCACCTCCTTCCTCAGATGGAACTGGCAACTATGCTGAGTTCTACACCAGTGCTTTATACAAACACCCATCTAACTGCATTGACTTGGCCATACCTGATAGGACCAAAACAAGCTCCTCAAGGAAGAGTAAACCTGCCTGGTGGACAACTGCCATTAACAGGTTTTACAATAAGAGGAAAACATTGGTGTCTAAGAGTAAGTGGCGCAAGCCCTAAAATGGAAACACTCCCTCCTCAGCTTAAACATGCAAATAAGACTTCCTGTGAAGTCCACCAAAGCAAATTATGAATTCAAATTAGCTTCCTCAACTAAGGACAACCATAAGGTGTTCTTTAGTTAAATCCTATTATTTAGAAGGAAAGGCCCAGATTTCTGCCAAACTAGTAGTTAATGATACCACATATACTGAGCCTGTGGACATAGCTAACCCTGTCCACACCACACGTACCCCATGACATCCCTACCACCTGTCCCCTACCTTATATCTCTAAAGAGCAGGTCATAAACGTCCTCTCTAAGGCCGAAAACACAGCATCTATGGGACCTGATAACATTCCAGGCTGTGTCCTACATGGGCTGCAACAAGACTTAACAACACCATTGAGCACTCTTCAGTCATAGTCTAAGCACTGGCTTCATCCCAGCTGAATGGAAAATGGTCACGGTTATTCCCTTACATAAAGGTGGTGCTTCCACTGACCCCAGGAACTATAGACCTATTAGCCTGAATAGCCTTATCTGCAAGGCCATGGAGTGAATCATCATGGACCTTATCAACAAAGCTATACCTAATCTCTAAACACTTGACCCTACTTAGTTTGATTTTATCAAAGGAGATCATGCCTGTTAAACCTGGTGGACTTCTTTGAGACAGTCACCAAGGCCCTGGACGAGGGAAAATCTGTGCATACAGGCTACCTAGACTTAGCCAAGACTTTTGACACTACCCCCAACTCAGGCATGATTGACAAACTCACCTAGCTAGGTATCAACCCTTATATCGTTAGATGGGTTGCTAACTGATAGAACCCATATAGTCAAAATAGCGGAATCCACCTCCAACAGTTGACCTCTAACCAGCGGTGTTCCACAGGGTTCAGTCCTGGTCTCTACTGTTTGGAATCTATTTATCCGAAGTACAAGCAAAAACTAAAGGTATGTGGCTGACAAAGTTTGCTGATGACTGCAAACTGGGAGTGGTCATAGAATCTTCAAACAATGTCAAGATCCTACAAGAGAGTCTTACACAAGCAAATGATTGGTGCCAAAGTCATGGCCTTAAACTCAATGCAAAAAAAGATGTACTATCAGCCCTTTTGGTAAGAACAGTATTCCTGCTAACTACCACATCAACAGCAACACCCTAAGTACACATTCAGTGGTGAGAGACCTGTGCACACAGGTTGGCAGCAACCTTTCCTTTGATCACAAAGTCTTCACACTGGTAAGAAGGGCATTCTATATTGCTCCTCTCATAAGTAAGGCCATTGCCTCCAGAAAAAAAAAAAGAAGTTATAACCTCTCTGTATTCTTCCCTCATCAGGCCAATAGCTGAGTACAATGCACCTTTTGGTATGTACCTTTCCAAGCACATGCAGCAACTGGAAAGACCACAAAGGTTCCTCACAAGGAAAATTGAATGTCTTTAGCATCTGTCCTATGTGGATCATCCAAAATCACCATCAGTTTATTCTGTTTCATACAGACTACTCAGAGGTGCTCTCTGCCTTGCATATAAGGCAATCTATGACCCTGCTATACTGGAAATACTGCTTCTCCGTAAGTCAAATGGTACATGGGTTACTCACTCTAAAGACATTAATCTGGTGTGTGACATTAATAGAATCTGCTGCAGGGACAGATTTGTCTCCTAGAGGTTACCACACCTTTAGAACAGACTCCCATTCCATGTCAAACAGAGCACCTCATTGGCCCTCTTCAAATGCAGTCTGGACAATTGGATGGGTGACTGTGAATTCACCCCGGGGGTTCCACCTGTGCCCCTCTTGGACATGAACAACAGGTGCTGATCGTGGAAATAAGGGTAGAACTTGGCTAGGCTTGCAAGGGCCCTAGGGCCCTTAGCCTAGTGACTTCCTATGATCCTATGAAGTGTGCAGTAACAGCAGTCTGAAGCAAGAGAATTTCATTCTTCTGTTAATTTTAGTTAGGCAGCAATAAGCTTGTATTTCTAAATGTAATAGCCTTGTGAAACTAAATACATATTATGGCTCATCATGGGTTTTTGGGGTTCTTGGATCAAGAACTCTATACGGAGATGTGTGTCATCATGGATTTTGAAGTCTGGGATACAGAACTTTCCACAGAGATGCATATAATTCAAAATGTGTAACTTGGTTGTTATGCTGATCTTTTGCTAGCTGACATTTACCGAGCTTATTCAGAGTGTAGGCAGTAGTGCATCTCAGCAGGCATAGTACATACCCAAGAAATTCCCATGCTGCAAAGAAAGGAAAGTGGCAGCTTAAGGTCCAACTTGTGTGCACTCATGCACTATAGGATGCATTATACTGTGTGTATAGCATGACATAATATGAAGTTAGTGTATTCTTTTTCTAACAGCAGTATAGGCATGTCATTGGTAAGTGAGATAATGTACAGACATTGTGCAATTAATTTTCTCCTATGTCAGTTTTGCTGTGTCTATATACCTTGCAGGTTTTTAGCTAAATCCTGCCCTATATCTATTTATGCTACAACTGTGTGTGTGTGTGTGTGTGTGTGGCCAAAATAGATACTGTATTAACCTGTACGTCATACCTGCCAACTGCCCCTGATTCTGCTTCATATTTTTGCCTTCTCCATTGTAAAATAGTTCATTTTCTAGTAAAGCGGTGCAGACACTGAAGAATAAAGGTGCTATCACTGTACTCTGTGTCTTATAGGCTGTTGAGAAGTGACTTGTGCCTGGCCTACAGAGCAGTCTCGGACCCTGCCCTAATGGAAATGCTGCACATCCCAAAGTCAAATGGGACAAGATTCACTTGCTCTAGGGATCTTAACCTAGCCTGTGACATTAACAGGACATGATGGAGAGACAGATATATCTCCCAGAGATTGCCACTCCTCTGAAACAAACCCCCAGTTCACGTAAAACAGAACTCTTTAATGATGCTATTTAAGTCTAACTTAAGACAACTAGATGAGAGACTGTAAATTTACCCTGGGGTTGTCACCTATGTCCTTCTTGGATAAGGACAGTCGGTACTTAGGTGCCTTACCTTCAGCTACTTCTAACTTTTTTCTACCACACCATTTCAGGAAGGATCAATTGTATAACTGCTGCTCAATGTGTCTTAAACCCAAATGTAATGTTATGTCACTTTCTAAGTAAATGTGATACCAAAAGAGGTATTTATTTATATCAAAGAAATGCTACGTAATCTTGACATGTTATGGCATCTTACCATCATACACCCCACACAGAACTCTAAGATCTGCCCACCAAAATCTAACTTCTGTACACAAACCAAACCGTCCCCCAGGTTAGCTTCTCCTATCCTTTTCCTTAGCCAAAAAATGGAATTGTCTCCCTCCTCCTCTACGAATTTTTGAAAACTTCGAACACTTTAAAACCCAGCTCCACTCCTACCTCTCCCATAATTGGAAATGCAATTGCACTCTCCCTACCTAACCTGCTAGTAACTCAACTCCATACTGATGTCCTAAACATCTGCCTCACTCTGAATATAATGCAATCTAACATCTGTATCTTAATGTACATATTGTAAATAATTTACTATCTGTCTTCTCTCTGCTCCTTCTGGGAATAATTCTCACTACTGCCAACATACACTTTTTGATGCTAATTAAAAAGAACAACGCATCCCTAACCTAAAATGTAATGTATGCTCTCCACTTTTTCTATTATACAACTGCCTCTCTCTGAATACATCAATAACATGAATGTATACATTGTAAATAATGTACTTTCCACCTTTATTCACCCCTTTTCTGGGAAGAATTTTTATTTACTGCCATCTTACAAATGTTAGTTGCTTTATAACCATTTTCAGATGCTTTACAACCTCTGTACAACTTAACCTCTGTACAACTTGTTCTCTAATCTAGTATGTAAGTATGCAATGTATGTTCTTCATTTTTGCTATTATACTTTGCTAGTTTTTCACTATATAATATTACATTTTGCTTATTTTTACTATGTAATATGGAGCTTTTCTCCCCGGGCCTCCGCTGAAAATGGATATATATCCAGTCGGACTACCCCAGTAAACAAATGTAAAATAAAATAAAATTAAATAAATAAATAAATACTGATCATAGACTCGCACTACAAATATAGACCATACAACCTGGTCAATAAGGGAACATGAGTATAACATATCTAGGCATATAAAGGCCCTAGGGCCAATAGCCTAATAACCTCCTATGAACCTCTGACCTATAAGACTGCAATTCTATTAAAAATGTAAGGCTAAGTTTCATACATGTTTTATTCAGAAAATGCATTTTGATGCAAAACCTGTTGTCCTAGTAACATTTTAAGTGAATTAGAGCAACATTTAAATATTGTCCCTGATTTTGGGTCCTTGCCCCTTCTCCATCATTATTTTCAGCACTGTCCCTACTCTGAGTCATGAACAAAGAAGTTGAAGCTATGCTGTGCATACGTATTGTCATGAGAATCACAGGATAAATCAGTTGTCCAAATTAGGTCAGTTGGGAGGTAGAAAATCAATGTGGCTCCCACAAGCAGTTATCACAGACTGCATAACTTTTGCACTTCTGCTTTTATATGTACCTCCTTGCAGAGACTAGCTAGTGTGAATTTCAATACTCTTTTCAGATGCATATACTGTTATGATATCTGACATTATACTTTCACATTAAGGTTGAATGAGTCTTCATACCAAGGGCCTAAAAATTCAGATTCTAGATTATTTTATGTATCTCCTTACAAAACACCTCACATTTTCTGATTTGACTTGGTCAGTAGTAGTTAAAAGGAAAAGACGATAGTCAAGCATGATGAACAGTAAAAAGATAAAAGGAAAGGAATAACATATAGGTTCATAGGTAGGTACTAGGCTATTGGCCCTAGGGCCTATATAAGCCTAGCCAAAAGGTACCCTGGCTTTCACCACACAAGAAAATTATTTTCCTGTGCCACTGTCGAGCAGAGCCACAGAAGTGATCCCTGGGGTGAATTTCATATCTCCTATACAATTATCAAGATTTTTCTTGAAGAGTGCTAATGAGGAGCTTTGTTTGACATAGATGGGTAGTTTGTTCCAGAGTATGGGAAGTCTCTGGGACAGGAATCTATCCCTCCAGCATGTTCTGTTTATTGTGGTGACAAGGTTTAGGTCCCTAGAGCATGCAGCTTGGAGGGATTGGGATTTCTTTAAGTGGAGCATGTCCAAAAGCTCTGGGTTTAACATAGCTTTCTATGTTAGGCAGAGATTGCTTCTGAGTAGGCGATATGCTACAGAGTAAAGCTGCAGTTTTTTGAGACGGTCTGCGTAGGGCATCTGTTTGAGGCTGGTAATCCTCTTTGTGAGGTATTTCTGTAGCCTTTCCAGTTGTTGTAGATGCCTTGTGAGGTACATACCAAAAGGGGCATTGTACTCTATAATGGGTCTAATGAGTGACAAGGAGAGGTGAACAATGACCTCTTTTTTCCTGGATGAGAAACCTTTTGTGATGAGGTATGCCACGTAGAAGGATTTCCTGACTACTGTGGCGATGTGATTATCAAAGGAGAGACTACTGTCCACCTGTGTTCCAAGGTCTCTTATCACACTTTCAGTGTTAAGTAGACTACTGCATATGTGGTAGTTCATGGGTACAGAGTTTTTACCAAAAGGGATGACAATGCACTTTTTGGCATTGAGCTTGAGGCCATGGCTTTGACACCAGGCATCTGTCTCAGCGAAGCCCTTTTGTAGGATATCCACATCTTTTGGAGATTTAATTATGGCTCCTAGTTTGCAGTCATCTGCGAACTCTGTTAGCCAAAGACTTTTTGTGTTAGCCTGTACTTCAGAGAAGTAGATACCAAACAGGAAAGGACCCAGGACTGAACCCCGTGGTACTCCACTTTTCACTGGTCTGAAGTTGGATTTGGAGTCTGCTACTTTCACAGTGTGGGTTCTATAAGTGAGCCAGTTGGCAACCCATCTTGTGACATAGGGATTTATACCTAGTTTAGTGAGTTTACCTATAATTCCAGAGTGGGGGATGGTGTTGAAAGCCTTGGCGAGATCTAGATTGGCTGTGTGAACCACCTTACCCTTATCTACGGCTTTGGTGACTGCTTCAAAGAAGTCTATCAGGTTTAGGAGACATGATATGCCTTTTACAAACCTGAACTGGGTGGGATCCAGAGTTTGGAGATTACCAATGTCATTGTTTATAAGTTCCATGATGATACATTACATAGCCTTGCAGACCAGGCTCGTCAGGCTAATGGGGCGGTAGTTTCCGGGGTCCGTGGTGGCTCCCCCTTTGTGGAGTGGGATAACCATCATTGTGCACCATTCAGTGGGCACATAGCCTGAGGTGAGGCTATGATTGAACATGGTACTTAGGTGGGGTGCCAGTTTGTTCTGTAGTTCATGTTGAACGCAGCCTGGGATGTTGTCAGGTCCCATGGATGCTGTGTTCTTGGCTTTGGAGAGTGTGTTTTTTACCTGTGCAGCTGTGATTACAGGAACTTTGCATTCTTCCAGTATAGAGATGGGACTTTTAGGGGATGAGAGGGGGGTAAAGTTAGCACTGAACCTATCTGCCAGGATGTTGGCAATATCAGTTGTTTCTGTATATTTAGTGCCATTGTGCTGTAACTCAGAGCAGATCTGAGTGTTGCCATTGAGATTCTTGACATAGCTATAGAATGCTTTGTGGTTGTCTTTAGAATCAGTGGCAATTTTGTTTTCGTAACTAGCTTTGGAGGATTTTATGAGGGATCTGATCTTCTTACTGAGGCTGACCAGGGAGTGCCTCCAATCAAGGGATTTTACTCTTTTTTGCAACAGTTTCTTTCTTCTGTTGTAGAGTTTGTTTATGGCAGGGGACCACCAGATTGGCTTCCTTTTACTGGAGGATAGCATCTTGGTTCTGTTAGGAATTGCACGATCCATGCACTCGTGTAAGTGCGTATACTGCTCTCAGTCAAGATTACGTAGCACTTCTTTGATATAAATAAATACCTCTTCTGGTATCACATTGACTTAAGACAGTGACTTGGCAAAACATATTCTTGTAATTTAAGTTTTTATTTTAAGTTGTGTTCATCTAACTTACTTGTTAATGTTGCAGTAATTCAAATTATGTTTTATCACAGTTTGAATATGTTTACATGTCAGTATAATGTTTAGCACTATAGTGTTGTTTTCAGTTACGTGTGATGTCCTGTTAGTGTACATAATTTAGTATATAATTTATGAAAATGTTTCCATCGCTGTGGCAGAGTGGAATTCACTATACCTGCCTCCTATGAAGAAATCTTGCCAACGTCTATGCTAGACACTTGCACTGGAGCATAAGTAAAGTTTTATTATATTTATAAAACCTCTTGTACCTGGTTCAGAAAACTAAGAGCTCAATGGTACCTGCATTAATGCAGATATTCCCCCTTGGAGACCAGAATAAGGTAAATAAGGTAGTACCGAACATCAAGTGGTTATCGTAGCTTAAATAATTCTGCCCGATAAAGCTAGATGTGGTTGGCTGGCATCCATACGTGCAGAATTAAGACCAAGGAAATTAAACAGAGCATCTACTGCACTGGGAATTGCTTCACACAATTGTACTATTTTGCTTAAGAAGTTGCTCTTTTTGATAATAAATATGTTAATAAGTGGTTGAAGCTGCCCTCAGAGGGCAATGTGGGATGCATATAATTGAATGAAGGATTACTACCTGCTTTGCAGATCTTTCTTTACTGTACATAAACCAGGTCTGTCTTCCTTATGTTGATATTATGCTAAGTTGCTAATGTGCTAAGCTATGACATGAATGCAACTGCTACTAAAAATACTTTCAGAAGTGTAGGGCTAATATTTATTTCCAGACTTCTTTCCTCAACAGATATGTTTCTTGAAGAAGTGTGCATTATGAGACGTACAGCAGAATACGGTGGACACTTGCTTTTATCTCCATGCAGATATTACCAGCTAGACCCTATAGTTATTGAGTATTTACAAAAAGAAGCAGTTTTTCAAATAAAATCATTGTATTGACAAACTCAGAAAATTTTGTTTAACTCTATATTAACGATTACCAGTGCAAACGCTGTCCTGGCAACGTAACATTTAGGGACCCTGCAATTAAGACTTCAGCATGAGCTATTGATCTGCTACAAACAGCAGATCTAGTAACAGAAAGTTTAAACAGTATATCAGTACTTATAACAAAATTAAATCACGTTAGAAACAGACAGAAAACATTCCTCGGAGCATTTTGCTCTCAAAACTATGAGAATCAGCCTGTTTCCTGCTCAGTCGGGTAATACACCAAATCTAGCAAACTTCTGTAACGTGTTTTAGCTTCCACATATACAGGTAATGGCCAGAACTTAACTCACTGACTCGCTTCTTTTCCAGATTTTTACTTTCTCAGAACTTCTTCATACAATGTCCTGTTCTCTACTAACTGAAAAAAATGGGCCATATCTTTCCCCTAGTCTATGAGTATGTCACTAATAAGGTTAACCTTTTCAGAACACATTGTGACAGGGTGAGACATATTCTGAACTAACTAAAGAAATGGGCCATATCTTTCCCCTAGTCTATTAGTAGGATTAACTCTTTCCAGCCAAATGCAAGTACATTAACTTTTCATAGTCAGACCCAAACCCAGACACAAGACAACAGTCATTAGGTGGTTTAATAAAATGCTTAATAAAGGATTTTCGACTGGAAACAGACTGCCTACCCTGCTTGGATTACTTTGAATACCTACTAGAGTCAATAATTTTGATTAATATTAATAATATTTCAAAACAAGTTTGTATTTTTTGATTTAGGATATTTTTATGTTTTCTACTTTTTAATATATAGTGATTAACTACATATGCAGGAATTGAAAAACTTCCACTCAGAGAAGTTTCTTAGACTGTTTTTTAGATAGATAGATAGAAGCTGACAAGTTATTGCAGTGTGATAGGCATGGTCACTTTTTTTCCATTGTGACAGACACAACTTATAGTTCTCTCTCCTTGCACCTGCTATATACCTTGAAGAGTATAGACCCATACAGTATATTGCTCGACTTACTTTTGTCTTCTACACTGAATTACATGTCACTGTTATGGCTGCTAACCTTCAACACATTCAGCCAATGCAACTACTTAAGATCACCTTCATCTTACTTAGATTTTGGATGCACAAGACAAATCATATCCTCCGTTCGGATACTAACCTTAGCTGTCTTGGGGGTGAATGCCCTAAGATGGACAACTTCTTTTGAACCCTGACCTTACAGAGCTGCTCCTTCCTTTATTCTCTCCAGTCATATCTTTAGACATTGCTCATTTACAGACTGGATCATTGCCATCTCCCTAAATAAACTAGCAAGGGACCTTCCCGTTACCATCTGTAATGATCTGCCAACTTCAATCCATCCTTCAAGAAATTCATACCTTCTCTTAAGCATATTCCTAGCAGGGCCAGCTGTCCTCTTAAAGAAGCACACACTGAACCAAAGTGAATGGTTTCTGGTTTCTGGTCTACGTCTCTAATGACATTGACTCTCAACACGTTTTACACCGGAGCTGCTGCACTATCATATGTCTGATTATGGCCACAGACTCAAGCTACTCTGAGTGAGGCAAATGCTAACAGACTGGGCTCTATGCTTTCACTATAAATGTACCTTTCCCTTGGTTGACCTTAGGTTGTTGTTCTTTCAGCCTAACAAGACAGGCTATGGTAAAGAGCTTGTTAAGTGGTTTGGAAATGGTTTCCCTTCAGTTATTTGATCTTAAGTAACCTAACTATACCACAGAGACCTCCTAAATGTAACTCAAGAAGCAAGTACCCTCAGCAAACTCTCAAACACCCTTTATAAGCAGCGTCAGCCATGAAACATACAGCTTGTATACAGCTCAGCAAGCTCCTGCCTGGTGTCCTGCAGAGTTCTACAGCAGCAGAGAGACAGAAGAGGGACTTTGGAGTGATTAAGTATAATTTTTCTGCATTTTCTTGCTGCCTTTAGCTAATTCCACCTAAAACGCCGATTTTCTAGAGTTTCTGAGATTTAAAAAGCTTGTTTCAGCTACATATTGTACTTATTTTACTGCCTGCACTTTAACAAAGTCATTTTTCTGTTTAAATTACCTGTTTAACTGTTGTAGGCTACATATTCAAGTGTAATAGCCATTTGTGTGCATTTAAAGTTTTTTTTTATTGTATCTGCTTTATTTTCTGAAAAAAACAAAAAAACAAAAAAATACTTGTTTTCCCACCTTTCTAAGCTGGTATAGTCCAGTTTTCAGGTTAGTGCTGAATTCAGGGCTGTGTTACAAGTTTCTGTGTTTGCCCCAGAGCCGGCCTTAGCTGAAATGGTACCCTAGCCGAAGTAGTGCTTCAGTGCCCCTTAAGCCCCACCCACAGCCCCACCCACATTATACTCACAAAACACCCACAAGTAGGTCACTTCCCATGAAAGCCACTTAATTTATTTCCATCAGTTATTTTAATGCATGAAAATCAGTAAATGCTTTGTCATACTATAGAAAAAAATATATCATGTAGTCATAGCTCTCAACCATTACATCTCCAAAATGAGGAACACTAGGCCTCATAATGTGCAACAAATGGGCAAAATGTGGAACACATATTAACAGCTTACTAAACTTCAGCTAGGAAGGTCATAGGATGGTTAAAATATGCTATTACTTATAAAAAGATATTTTAATGAATTAATATGATTCCTTTCTATTTATTATGCATATCAGTTAAAAAAGTCCTAACACTGAATGTGTAACAGACCCTTTCAATGCGGAACTTCAGGGAATATGAACTTTTTAAGACTCCAAATGAGGTACATTCCTCATAATGTAGTACACTTGAGAGGTATGCATGCAATGCAGTTAAAACTATTAGACATTACATAAAGTACTGTGTTCCCTGATGTGTGGTTTATGCTCTTGACAGGCCAACCACTATAAACCTAAGGCAGAACACAATTTTGATATAAACAGAAATGGAATTCAGCTCAACAAACTTTGGCAAAAGCAAAGTAGGACTTAACTACTACGACACAAAATATTTGCAAAGCAGCAGATGCAATGCTTAACACTGACCTTGTCTTTAACTGTTTCTGCTGCCTTCATTATAAAAACTACAATCATCCTAAATGTGCAAAAGTACTCTAATGAGATAAAAATTAAATATTACCTACCCATCAGTATACATATTTATACTATATATTCACTCAACTGAGTACAGTGAGATCATATTTTGATTGGTGGTTTCAGCCCAGAAGTTAGTAGTTTATTGGCCATTTTGGGCTAATTTTGATTGTATCTGCTCTATTTTCTGAAAGAAAAAAAAAATATATATATATATATATATATATATATATATATATATATATATACTTGTTTCCCGCTTTTCTGAACTAGTATAGTCCAGTTTTCAGGTTATTGCTGAATCCAGGGCTGTGTTACAAGTTTCTGTGTTGCCCATACCTTACCTGGATAGAAGGAAGTTTCTCTGTTCACCTGTGAGAGAGGGGAGCTTTGAGCAGCCTGTCTGTCCCTGGAGGAGTGGTTTCAGCCCAGAAGTTAGTAGTTTATTGGCCTAATTTTGATTGTATCTGCTCTATTTTCTGAAAAAAAAAAAAATATATATATATATATATATATATATATATATATATATATATATATATATACTTGTTTCCTGCCTTTCTGAACTAGTATAGTCCAGTTTTCAGGTTATTGCTGAATCCAGGGCCGTGTTACAAGTTTCTGTGTTGCCCATACCTTACTTGGATAGAAGGAAGTTTCTCTGTTCACCTGTGAGAGAGGGGAGCTTTGAGCAGCCTGTCTGTCCCTGGAGGAGTGATTTCAGCCCAGAAGTTAGTAGTTTATTGGCCATTTTGGGCTAATTTCTATCTCTTTCACTTCACTGCTAAAAAAACGCATTTGCTTGGTTCTGCACACTGGGCAGCACCGGTTAGCTAGAGTTAAACAATTCCCGGCTCCACTAAGTCTACTCTTCAATTTTTCCCTTGGAACTAGACAAACCTTTAACTTTAGCACTCAAACCATTCATTTCACAGTCAAGCATTTGCTTAAAACTCATAACAAGCACTAATTAACCCTAGCACTAGACCCCCCTATACTTGTCCAGAAGGACAACGCTCTCTATTCATCCTCACCAGCCAATCAGAAAAACAGCTTACTCTACCTATTCAGGCATGTCCAAAGGGCAGTTTCCGGTGTACTCTCCAGTCTAACTGGTGAATCTGGGCATTTTGAGGCAATGTTACAACTGCCTCATGTACACAGACAACTCTCTCCTCCTACCACCAAACACTAATATATGCGAGAGATGCAATTATACAGCCAAACTGGAGGCAAAGCTCTCGCAACCCAAGACTGGAACTGACAGTCAAGAGGAGAAGGGTAATACTTGCATCACACCACCAGTCTCACATAGACCTAATAAACCAACAGCAGCAAATAACACACATGAATACATGAAAACATACTCGGAGGTTCTAAATAAAAACCTGCAAAAGCAACAGAGACCTCCAAAGCAGACATCCAAGCAACCTCCACACACCCCATCACCAACCATGAAACACATATTTCACATAATCAGTGTGCCATGCAATCACAGCCCTTAAGGCAAAATAACGTACCCAACACACTAGTAATAGGCGACTCTATAGTCAGGCACACTGATGTCCCACTAACTAGGCTGACAAGGAGAAGGTTTCAGTTAGCTGCCTGTCGGGCACCAGGATCCACCACATAACACAAGCACTCAGGTCACTGCAGAACAAGTAGAAATATGACTCTGTCATTGTCCATGTTGGTGTGAATGACCTGAGATGTACCTCCCTGGACTACATAAAAAGAGACATGGAAGAGCTCTCTGATCATGTAGCCCAGGCCGGTATGACCCTGACCCTGAGTAACATCATGCCCTCACCAAGAATGATGCCACAGTATAAAGAAAAAATGATCAATTTCAACAATTGTCTATGTTTCTGGTGTCATTCAAAGGGGATCCAGTATCTGCCCACCTGGGATGACATGCTCGACAAGCCACGTTGCTTCGCAAGAGATGGTTTGCACCTATCACCCTTAGGCTTTCAAATACTGGCCAAGGCTCTTACTGCCCCCATAGTACCTTTTTTTAGGCAAGGCTCAAAAGACAAACCCACCACCATAAACAGCACAAGTAACCAAAAACTTAGGGTAATGCTACTCAATGCAAGAAGTCTAAACCTCAAAATGCACGCACCCGAGACACTCCTCAGTATGGAGAACATCGACATCTGTGCAGTAACAGAAACCTGGTTTAAGGCTCCTGAGAGCACCCCAGCACTACTAGGCTATAACTCATACCATACCTTTCAGCCACAAAACCAGGACCGAAACACAAAAGGCGGGGGTGTATCCATATTCATCAAAGATACCCACACCTCCAGGTTAGTGGCACAGCACAATGCATCAGAGATCATCCATGTGCAATTAACAATGGGCAAAACTGCAATCCAAATTGTAGCTTGCTACAGATCACCCACCATGACCCAGGACCCTCATTCCAAATTTCTGGAGACATTGGGAAATATGAAGGTCCTACCAAGCACCCTAATACTGGGTGATTTCAATTACCCTAACATAACTTATAAACTGGGAGAACTACTCAAGTACTAACTCCCTTGCCCAACGCTTCCTAGAATTTATAAACTTGAATGCCCTGGATCAACTGGTCAACACCCCCACCAGAGGGAGCAACATATTGGACCTGGTCATCACAAACATGGGTGACTGGTGTTCCACACCGAAGGTCAACCCCTCTCTGGTTAGATCAGACCATAGACTAATCACTCTGGATATCCACATTACGTTCCCACCCCCAATCAAGGAAACCACCGTGAAAAACTTTTCAAAAGCAAATTTTACGTTACTTAAGATCGAGGTGGAAAGATTCACAGCCCCCATGCTAAAGGATAATGCTGTCCAAGCTGCTGAAACCTTTACAAAGGCACTGTATGAGCATCTGCAGGAATGCATGGATCGTGTTATCCCAAGTAAAACCAAGACTAACTCCTCTAAGAAAAGGAAACCAGTCTGGTGGACCCCTGCCATAAACAAGCTGTACAACAGAAGGAGGAAACTAGTACAGAAAAGAGTAAAATCCCAAGAAGGAAAGACATCCCCGATCAGTATCAGCAAGAAACTATGATCCCTCATTAAATCATCCAAGGCTAGTTTCGAAAGAAAATTTGCTAATGACTCCAAAGATAACCACAAAGCATTCTTTAGCTATGTCAAGAACCTGAGTGGAAACTCTCAGATCTGCTCTGAGTTAGTGCAGAATGGCACAAAATACACTGAACCGACTGATATTGCCAACATTCTGGCAGACAGGTTTAGTGCAAACTTCACCCCCCTCTCACCCCCTAAAGGGCCCATAACCATACCAGAAGAATGTAGGGTCCCATCAATCACCGACACACAGGTTAAAACAGCCCTATCCAAAGCCAAAAACACAGCTTCAATGGGACCGGACAGTGTCCCAGGCTGTGTCTTACAAGAGCTCCAAAATGAACTAACCCCTCACCTAAACACACTGTTCAAACTCTGCCTCTCTACAGGCTACGTACCCACAGAGTGGCACACAGCAACAGTTATCCCGCTCCAAAAAGGTAGAGCCACAGTGGACCCTGAGAACTATCACCCTATAAGCCTGACTAGCCTGGTCTGCAAGGTTATGGAGCGCATCATCATGAAACTCATTAACAGAGACATTGGGAATCTTCAAACCTTGGACCCTACCCAGTTTGGCTTTGTTAAGGGAAGATCATGCCTCCTAAACCTGGTGGACTTCTTTGAGACAGTCACCAAGGCATTAGATGAGGGAAAGGAGGTCCACACAGCCTACCTAGACCTCGCAAAGGTTTTTGACACCATTCCCCATTCTAGTATTATAGACAAGCTCACCAGCTTGAACATAAACCCCTAACATCATGAGATGGGTTGCCAACTGGCTCATGGATAGAACCCACATGGTGAGAGTTGCAGGCTCTACGTCCGACTCTAAACCGGTTACAAGTGGCATCCCCCAGGGCTCAGTCCTAGGACCCCTCCTGTTTGGTATATACTTCTCAGAGGTACAGGCAAGCATAGGAGGACTATGGCTGACCAAGTTCGCAGACGACTGCAAACTAGGGGCCATAATTGATATTCCGTTTGATACAGACACCCTCCAGAAGGGTCTCACCAAGACGGATACCTGGTGTCAAAATCATGGCCTCAAGCTAAATGCCAAAAAGTGCATAGTCATCCCCTTTGTAAAAAACAAAGTACCCGCAAACTACCACATAGGTTGTAGTCCCCTAAATACAGAAAATGTAATAAGGGATCTGGGGACCCAAGTAGATAGTAATCTCTCCTTTGATAATCATATTGCCAAGGTGGTTAGAAAATCCTTCTATGTGGCCCACCTAATCACAAAAGGGTTTGCATCTAGAACAAAAGAGGTTATTGTGCCTCTCTACTCATCACCCATTAGACCCATCATAAAAAACAATGCCCCATTTGGGGTGTACCTTACAAGACACCTGCAACAGCTGGAAAGACCACATAAGTACCTCACCAAGAGGATTATTGGCCTCAAACAGATGGCCTATGCAGCCCGACTCAAGAAACTCTAGCTGTAGTCAGTTGCATACCGCTTACTCAGAGGTGATCTCTGCCTGACATACAAGGCCATGTCCAACCCAGAATTGATGGACATGCTCCACCTAAAACAAAAAAACAAATCCTGGAGAGCCACACGCTCTAGAGATATAAACCTCACCACAACGATAAATAAGACATGCTGGAGGGATAGATTCCTGTCCCAGAGACTCTCCATGCTTTGGAACAGGATTCCAATATACATCAGGCAGAGCCCCTCACTAACACTCTTCAAGAGAAACCTTGTCGGGTGGATGGGAAACAGAAAATTTACCCCGGGAATCACTGCAGTGGCTCTGCTGGACAGTGGCACAGGGAACTAATGGCTCTGCTGGACAGAGGCATAGGGAACTAATCTAAGGGGGTGGCAAAAGCCAACACATTCTGGCTATGCTTATAAATGCCCTTGGGCAGATAGCCTAGTACTTACCTATGAACATATATTATGTTCTAAATTTATAATCACCCTGTGTGCACCAAAATGCTATACTGTTATAAACTATTACAACTGCCAAGCCATGAACAAAAGTAATTCTGTTCTATCTGCTCTAACAATACAGTGCATTATGGCTGTGAGTATTAAATCACATCTTAGCTAAGGGTTCAGTTTTTTATGATTTTCAAAGGAACTCTCTCTAATGTATGTTTGAGATTCACACTGCCTAAGTACTGCATGTCTTCTAATGTTTACATTTATATTTATATTGACAGTTTGCTTTATTTACTTCCACTATGAGTCGTCACATTACAAATCATAAAAAAAAACAACTTGCTGAGCTAAATGCCTTAATGGACCAACCACATGAAAAAATTAAATGCAAGTTTTTTTGCAGGGGAACAAGCACCCCTTTCCTCACAAGTCCTGAACCTACATGTCCACATCTCTACAATCACACAAATGTGAAGCAGAGAGAAATATTCCAAAAGAAAGGAATCATTTTGGTGCATGCTTAGACACTCCTATGGAAAACAATGATTGTTGACTTTAATAGTGAAAACTGGGCAACCACTGTAATATTCTTATTTCACCTAACCCTATTACCCCAGGAGTAGTCTAGGATATGCATAAAATCTATGTTGCCCCAAGCTGCAGTATGCACTGCTTAGTGGGCATCCATTACTAACTGTATTGCAAACATGAAAACAAACAATTTATCCCTGCTCCTAACACATACAGATTTATTGTTCTGATTTATTTTATTTTGCTTATTTGTTTGCTTGCATTTCTTTTCTAGGGACATAAGACTGAGTATTAAATAATCCCTTTTCAATGGAGGCCCATGCAGATAAACTTCAGAACTCTCAGAAATAAAATAAAATAAAATCTATAACATGGCTAGCAAAGAAAAATAACTGCATAAAACTTCAAAGTGTTGACTATGCCTAAGGCCGGCCGTGCCCCAGGCCTCCACTGAAAATGTTTTTTTGCCGAGTCAGATAATTATGGTCAACAAATAATAATAAATGAGTAATTAAATAAAACTGAGTGTCTTAAAGACTTTAAAGGGGACATCTCACTCCTGCTTACCATGCCATTAGAGACCAAGCTGTCCTGAACCTCCTGCACCTTTGCAAGTTCAATAGCTGTACCATAAACTTATATTTTTATTTTTGGACTACAAGTTCATCTTCCTGTGGATTTTTTTCAAGACAAGAAGCAATACAGTAGGTAAAGTGATAGTTTCTCTCTACAGTATGTAGATCTTTCTCTTTAATTACAACAAAACTAGAAACAGGGATCTAAATCTTCACCAACAGATAAATAAAACATGGTGGAAGAAGAGATTTTTAACCCAGCACCTCCCAAACCTATGGGATAAACTTCCTGTGCATGTTAGCAATGCAACTTGCTATCTTTCCTTAAGCATAACCAAGATGACTGGATCGGTATCCACAAATTTACTAAAGGTAACTGTGACTGGTATGCCCTCCCCCCACTGAAAGGAAGTGCAACCTGAGAGAGGGCACTGGGCAAGGTTTAAATGGTCGTAAGACTCAATAACCTTGTAACGTCTATGAATCTATGAAACAGCACTGTTTGATTGTTCTGCGGGGCATGTTATGTACTATCCGTCTACCATGGAAGTTGAAGGTACACTGCTTGGTATTCTATTATTCTTCCTGGAGATGTGACCCTTTAGATGTGAATATACTCAACATAACAGTAGATGTTCAAACAGTACACTGCTGCAGGACAGCCTGCCTTCATCTATCCCGCTGGGGTTATACTTAATACTTGGTCTAATAGCTTCATGTCTAGTTAGTTCAGTATCAGACAGAGTATATATCTACAGCTGGAGGTTTGATATAATGTGTTGTTACAATAGGAATTGTTATATTTTTACTGGTTTGTTTTCCTTGCTGTGATTCATCCTTTTAAGGCTTTTTAGGCTTCTCCAACAGCACTTGTTGGTATGAAAGCTCTACTTTTCAGCTACTGGGCAAGAGAAAAAGAACTGAGATGTGTGCAGTGTATGTTTGTTTATAATCTATTTCCATCTTATGGTTATTACAAGAGAATGCAGACATGCACCTTTTCTGGATGTATAACTTCTTAAATAGAGCTGGACAAGTCGATGTTCACCTATGGGAATATCCTAAACTTGTTTATATATCTAATTTTACAGTGGGAACGCTGACAAAATCACATTTTCTTTTTCAAGGGGAAGAGCAGTGCTCTCAGACTGAGCCAGAGTCCACGTGGATCAATGATTTACCATGTTTAACAAATAAAAATAAGAAATACAAAAATATGGTGTAGGTCATACCTTCCAAGTTTAGATTCCTTCAAAGTATATAAGGATGACTAGATGGTCTAAGTCTGCTTTCATGGGTTAATGGAAGCAGAACTGCTCTCTTGAGTGCAAACTGAACTGTAAATATGCTGCTTTTATTTGAAATAAAGAATGTAAACACTTGCATTCGTGTTTGTGCTATCTTCAGTCATGGGGACTTATACAGACTAGAGATACCATCATTCTTCTCAATTGAAATTATAAAGGAATGCATCTTTTCTTCTGGCACCTAAAACTAACTGTACTGTAAAAAGAATGTAAATTTACAGGGTCCAAATATATTTTAAAGTATACTCCCATTCATAATCTGTGGTGCTCTGCAAGTCCACAGATACTGTAAACTGTACAGCATCTGATTCTAGTGTGCATTTTACTTTTACTCCCACGTTTGTTATGTGTCACTCATAATACCTACTTGACAGACATTCTGTCATATATATGGGGGAGAGAAAAAGATTAAGGGAATAGCTCTCACCAATCAGGAACAAATCTCAACAGAAACAGGGACACATCCAGGAATAATCAGGAACAATCAGGGACACTTAAAATATCAGTACTGTTAACTAGGGAAATTGACAGAATAAGAGAATACCAGTGTATATGCATTTTCTGAAGTAAGAGAAATCTATAACTCTGCTGTCATTATTAAGTGTAATTCACCTCCTTTTCTACAAAAGTTACCAGTTTTTGGAGGGTTTAAGAGGGACAGAGCTAAAATTTGAGTCAAAATCAGGGTCGGAGGTTGACAGCACAGAGACGTTTACAATAATCACTTATCTAAGAAATGCGGTAGAACAGACACTGCAAGCCAAACAGAAACACTAAGCAAAATAAACAGCAATAAAACATAAAAAATGGATATTACTAATGCACTTCTTTCTATCACCTACATTTAGACAAAAGTCGTGGTCAAAAAGCATGGAAAAGACTCCGTGACCAAACCCCATAAGCAGACACAAACAAACTGCACCTTCACAAACTTTTGCATGCCTTTGCTACAACGTTATGGACTGTCATGTTTTATACTGGTATTCTGTACTACATGCATTGTTCCTCAAAGCTCACACATTACTTATTGTTCAGCTCCAGCACTTTTCATTTCCAGCTTGGAACATGAAAAAAAATCTATTTAAAGCAACACAATAAAATGCATAATATATAATGTAACTCCAAACTAAACATATTAAGCCTGAATAAATTATTGTCAAAATCAAAAAGATCCTCATACTGTTTGAAACCTCTGCTGTACTTTTTTCACAGCTAGGCGGAAAAGAGGAAATGACATTCACAACGGAATGTAAACTGTTGTTATAAACCATGGTAACAGAGTTATTAGAGCCGTGGCTCGAATTCAGGTAAAGAAACTTATGGTGTTGGTTGAGGGGTTCTGGACTGTGCATATTTGAGGGCTGGACTATGGAATTGGGGGGAGGGTGCAAAACTCGCAGTACAGTTAGGACAAATAGGTTGCAAGATGAACAGAACTAATTAATTAAAACAAATAAGTAAATAATAAAAATTGCACCCTTTATGAGGCCAGCCTATACGACACCCGAGGTGGTTGCGTAGTTTGCCTACGCCTAAGGCCAGACGTGGTTTGCCCATACCTTACTTGGATAGAAGCAAGTTTCTCTGTTCACTGTGAAAGAGCAAGCTTTGAGCAGCCTATCTGTCCCTGGAGGAGTGGTAATTAGTAGTTTATTGGTCATTTTGGGCTAATTTCTATCTCTTCCATTTCCCTGCTATAAAATCTGCATTTGCAAGGTTTTTGTGCTTGTATACAGCTTAACAAGCTCCTGTCTGGTGCCCTGCAGAGTTCTACAGCAGCAGAGAAACAAAAGAGAGACTTTGGAATGATTAAGTATCATTTTTTCTGCATTTTTTTGCTGCCTTTAGCTAATTCCACCTAAAACGTAGATTTTCTAGAGTTTCTGTGGTTTAAAAAGCTTGTTTCAGCTACATATTCTACTTATTTTACTGCCTGCACATTAACAAAGTCATTTTGTGTTTAAATGACCTGTTTAAGCATTGTAGGCTACACACTCAAGTGTGACAGCCATTCCTGTGCATTTAAAGTGTTTTTCTGATTGTATCTGATTTATTTTCTGAAAAAAACAGAAAAAAACAAAAAAAAATAGTTGTTTTCCACCTTTCTAAGCAAGTATAGTCCAGTTTTCAGGTTAGTGCTGAATTCAGGGCTATGTTACAAGTTTCTGTGTTTGCCCATACCTTACTTGGATAGAAGGAAGTTTCTCTGTTCAGCTTTGAGCAGCCTATCTGTCCCTGGAGGAGTGGTTTCAGCCCAGAAATTAGTAGTTTAGTGGCCATTCTGGGCTAATTTCTATCTCTTTTATTTCCCCTGCTAGAAAACCCACATTTGCAAGGTTTTTCTGCTTGTATACAGCTCAGCAAGCTCATGCCTGGTGCCCTGCAGAGATCTACAGCAGCAGAGAGACAAAACAGAAGCTCTAGAGTAATTAAGTATCATTTTTCTGCATTTTTTTTGCTGTCTTTAACTAATTCCACCTAAACGCCAATTTTATACAGTTTCTGTAATTTAAAAAGCTTGTTTCAGCTACATAGTGTACTTATTTTACTGCCTGCACTTTAACAAAGTTGTTTCTGTGTTTAAATTACCTGTTTAACTGTTGTAGGCTACACACACAAGTGTGTAAGCCATTTCTGTGCATTTAAACTGTTTTTTGATTGTATCTGCTTTATTTTCTGAATACAAAAGTGTATATATATATATATATATATATATCTATATATATATATATATATATATATATATATATATATATATACCTGTTTTCCAACCTTTCTAAGCTAGTATAGTCCAATGTTCAGGTTAGTGCTGAATTCAGGGCTATGTTACAAGTTTCTGTGTTTGCCCATACCTTAATTGGATAGAAGGAAGTTTCTCTGTTCGCTGTGAGAGAGGGAGCTTTGAGCAGCCTATCTGTCCCTGGGGGAGTGGTTTCAGCACAAAAAATAGTAGTTTATTGGCTGTTTTGGGATAATTTCTATCTCTTTCATTTTTTTGCCATAAAACCCACATTTGCAAGGTTTTTGTGCTTGTTTACAGTGCAGCAAGCTCATGCCTGGTGCCCTGTAGAGGTCAACAGCAGCAGAGAGACAAAAGAGAGACTTTGGAGTTATTAAGTATCATTTTTCTGCATTTTATTACTGCCTTTAGCTAATACCATCTTAAACGCTGATTTTCTAGAGTTTTTGTGATTTAAAAAACTTATTTCAGCTACATATTGCACTTGTTTTACTGCCTGCACTTTAACAAAGATGTTTTAGTGTTTAAATTACCTGTTTAACTGTTGTAGGCTATACACTCAAGTGTGATAGCCATTTATGTGCATTTAAAGTGTTTTTTTACTGTATCTGCCTTATTTTCTGAAAAAAAAAAAAATACTTGTTTTCCCACCTTTCTAAGATAGTATAGTAGAGCTTTCAGGTTAGTGCTGAATTCAGGGCTGTGTTACAAGTTTCTGTGTTTGTCCATACCTTACTTGGATAGAAGGAAGTTTCTCTGTTCTCTATGAGAGAGGGAGCTTTGAGCAGCCTATCTGTCCCTGGAGGAGTGGTTTCAGCACAGAAGTTAGTAGTTTATTGGCTGTTTTGGGATAATTTCTATCGCTTTCATTTCCCCGCCATAAACCCCACATTTGCATAAGTATAATTTTTCTGCATTTTCTTACTGCTTTTAGTTAATTCTGCCTTAAACGCTGATTTTCTAGAGTTTCTGTGATTTAAAAAGCTTGTTTCAGCTACATATTGCACTTATTTTTCTGTCTGCACTTTAACAAAGATGTTTTAGTGTTTAAATTACATGTTTAACTGTTGTAGGCTATACACTTGTGTGATAGCGATTTATGTGCATTTAAAGTGTTTTTTATTGTATCTGCTTCATTTTCTGAAAAAAAAAAAAAAAAAAAAAAATACCTGTTTTCCCACCTTTCTAAACTAGTATAGTAGAGTTTTCAGGTTAGTGCTGAATTTAGGGCTGTGTTACAAGTTTCTGTGTTTGTCCGTACCTTACTTGGATAGAAGGAAATTTCTCTGTTCACTATGAGAGAGGGAGCTTTGAGCAGCCTATCGGTCCCTGGAGGAGTGGTTTCAGCACAGAAATTAGTAGTTTATTGGCCGTTTTGGGATTATTTCTATCTCTTTCATTTCTCTGCCTTAAAACCTGCATTTGCAAGGGTTTTGTGCTTGTATATAGCTCAGCAAGCTCATGCCTGGTGCCCTCCAGAGGTCAACAGCAGCAGAGAGACAAAAGAGAGACTTTGGAGTTATTAAGTATCATTTTTCTGCATTTTCTTACTGCCTTTAGGTAATTCCACCTTAAACGCTGATTTTTTAGAGTTTCTGTGATTTAAAAAGCTTGTTTCAGCTATGTATTGTACTTATTTTACAGCCTGCACTTTAACAAAGATGTTTTAGTGTTTAAATTACCTGTTTAACTGTTGTAGGCTATACACTCAAGTGTGATAGCCATTTATGTGCATTTAAAATGTTTTTTGTATTGTATCTGCTTCATTTTCTGAAAAAAACGAAACAAAAAAAATACTTGTTTTCCCACCTTTCTAAGCTAGTATAGTATATTTTCAGATTACTGCTGAATTCAGGGCTGTGTTACATGTTTCTGTGTTTGTCCATACCTTACTTGGATAGAAGGATGTTTCCCTGTTCAATGTGAGAGAGGGAGCTTTGAGCAGCCTATCTGTCCCTGGAGGAGTGTTTTCAGCACAGAAATTAGTAGTTTATTGGCCATTTTGGTTGAATTTCTCTCTTTAATTTCCCTGCTAAAAAAGCAACATTTGCAAGGTTTTTCTGCTTGTATACAGTTCAGCAAGCTCATGCCTGGTGCCCTGCAGATGTCTACAGCAGCAGAGAAACAAAAGATAGACTCTAGAGTGATTACGTATAATTTTTCTGCATTTTTTTGCTGCCTTTAGCTAAGTCCACATAAAACACCAATTTTCTAGAGTTTCTGTAATTTAAAAAGTTTGTTTCAGCTACATGTTGTACCTATCTTACTGCCTGCACTTTAACAAAATCGTTTTTGTGTTTAAACTACCTGTTTAACTGTTGCAGGCTACACACTCAAGTGTGATAGCCATTTATGTGCATTTAAAGTGTTTTTGATTGTATCTGCTTTATTTTCTGAATATAAAAAAATATATACACTTGTTTTCCAACATTTCTAAGCTAGTATAGTCCAGTTTTTGGGTTAGTGCTGAATTCAGGACTGTGTTACACGTTTCTGTGTTTGTCCATACCTTACTTGGATAGAAGGAAGTTTCTCTGTTTACTGTGAGAGAGGGAGCTTTGACCAGTCTATCTGTCCCTGGAGGAGTGGTTTCAGCCTAGAAATTAGTAGTTTATTGGCCATTTTGGGCTAATTTCTATCTCTTTCATTTCCCTGCTATAAAACCCACATTTGCAAGGTTTTTGTGCTTTTATACAGCTCAGCAAGCTCCTGCCTGGTGCCCTGCAGAGTTCTACAGTCGCAGAGAGAAAAAAGAGAGACTTTGGAGTTATTAAGTATCATTTTTCTGCATTTTCTTGCTGCCTTTAGCTAATTCCACCTAAAATGCCAATTTTCTAGAGTTTCTGTAATTTAAAAAGCTTGTTTCAGCTACATATTGTACTTATTTTACTGCCTGCACTTTAACAAAGTAATTTTTGTGTTTAAATTACCTGTTTAACTGTTGTAGCTTACAAACTCAAGTGTGTTAGCCATTTCTGTGCATTTAAAGTGTTTTTTTGATTGCATCTGCTTTATGTTCTGAAAAAAAAAAAAAAATATATATATATATATATATATATATATATACACACTTGTTTCCAACCTTTCTAAGCTAATATAGTCCAGTTTTCAGGTTAGTTTTGAATTCAGGGCTGTGTTACAAGTTTCTGTGTTTGCCCATACAGTACTTGGATAGAAAGAAGTTTCTCTGTTCACTGTGAGAGGGGGAGCTTTGAGCAGCCTATCTGTCCCTGGAGGAGTGGTTTCAGCACAGAAATTAGTAGTTTATTGGCTGTTTTGGGATAATTTCCATCTCTTTCATTTCCTTGCCATAAAACACACCTTTGCAAGGTGTTTGTGCTTGTATACAGCTCAGCAAGCTCATGCCTGGTGCCCTGTAGAGGTCAACAGCAGCACAGAGACAAAAGAGTGACTTTGGAGTTATTAAGTATAATTTTTCTGCATTTTCTTACTGCCTTTAGCTAATACCGCCTTAAACGCTGATTTTCTAGAGTTTCTGTGATTTAAAAAAGCTTGTTTCAGCTACGTATTGCACTTATTTTACTGCCTGCACTTTAACAAAGATGTTTTAGTGTTTAAATTACCTGTTTAACTGTTGTAGGCTATACATTCAAGTGTGATAGCCATTTATGTGCATTTAAAGTGTTTTTTTATTGTACCTGCTTTATTTTCTGAAAGAAAATACTTGTTTTCCCACCTTTCTAAGCTAGTATAGTACAGTTTTCAGGTTAGTGCTGAATTCAGGGCTGTGTTACAAGTTTCTGTGTTTGTCCATACCTTACTTGGATAGAAGGAAGTTTCTCTGTTCACTGTGAGAGAGGGAGCTTTGAGCAGCCTATCTGTCCCTGGAGGAGTGGTTTCAGCCCAGAAATTAGTAGTTTATTGGCCATTTTGGGCAAATGTCTCTCTCTTTCATTTCCCTGCTAAAAAACCCACATTTGCAAGATTTTTCTGCTTGTATACAGCTCAGCAAGCTCATGCCTGGTGCCCTGCAGAGGTCTACAGCTGCAGAGAAACAAAAGAGAGACTCTAGAGTGATTATGTATCATTTTTCTGCATTTTTTTGCTACCTTTAGCTAATTCCATCTAAAATGCCAATTTTCTAGAGTTTCTGTAATTTAAAAAGCTTGTTTCAGCTACATATTGCACTTATTTTACTGTCTGTACTTTAAAAAAGATGTTTTAGTGTTTAAATTACCTGTTGAACTGTTGTAGGCTACACACTCAAGTGTGCTAGCCATTTCTGTGCATTTAAAGTGTTTTTAATTGTATCTGCTTTATTTTCTGAATAAAAAACAAAAAAAACAAAACACATACTAGTTTTCCAACCTTTCTAAGCTAGTATAGTCCAGTTTTCAAATTAGTGCTGAATTCAGGACTGTGTTACAAGTTTCTGTGTTTGCCCATACCTTACTTGGATAGAAGGACGTTTCTCTGTTCACTGTGAGAGAGGAAGCTTAGAGCAGCCTATCTATCCCGGGAGAAGTGGTTTCAGCACATAAATTAGTAGTTTATTGGCCATTTTTGGATAATTTCTATCTCTTTCATTTCCCTGCTATAAAACCCACATTTGCAAGGTTTTTGTGCTTTTATACACCTCAGCAAGCTCCTGCCTGGTGCCCTGCAGAGTTCTACAGCCACAGAGAGACAAAAGAGAGACTTTGGAGTTATTAAGTATCATTTTCTGCATTTTCTTCCTGCCTTTAGCTAATTCCAGCTAAAATGCCAATTTTCTAGAGTTTCTGTAATTTAAAAAGCTTGTTTCAGCTACATATTGTACTTATTTTACTGCCTGCACTTTAACAAAGTCGTTTTTGTGTTTAAATTACCTGTTTAACTGTTGTAGGCTACAAACTCAAGTGTGTTAGCCATTTCTGTACATTTAAAGTGTTTTTTTGACTGTATCTGCTTTATTTTCTGAAAAAAAAAAAAAAAAAATATATATATATATATATATATATATATATATATATATATATATATATATATGCTTGTTTTCCCACCTTTCTAAGCTAGTATAATCCAGTTTTCAGATTAGTGCTGAATTCAGGGCTGCGTTACAAGTTTTTGTGTTTCCCCATACCTTACTTGGATAGAATGAAGTTTCTCTGTTCACTGTGAGAGACGGAGCTTTGAGCAGCCTATCTGTCCCTGGAGGAGTGGTTTCAGCACAGAAATTAGTAGTTTATTGGCCGTTTTGGGATAATTTCTATCTCTTTCATTTCCCTGCCAAAAACCCGCTTTTGCAAGGTTTTTGTGCTTGTATACAGTTCAGCAAGCTCATGCCTGGTGCCCTGCAGAGTTATACAGCAACAGAGTGACAAAAGAGAGACTTTGGAGTGATCAAGTATCATTTTTTTGCATTTTCTTGCTGTCTTTAGCTAAGTCCACCTGAAACACCAAATGTCTAGAATTTTTGTGATTTAAAAAGCTTGTTTCAGCTACATATTGCATTTATTTTACTGCCTGCACTTTAAGAAAGTCGTTTTTGTGTTTAGATTACCTGTTTAACTGTTGTAGGCTATACATTCAAGTGTGATAGCCATTTCTGTGCATTTAAAGTGTTTTTTTGATTGTATCTGCTTTATTTTCTGAAAAAAAAGCAACAAATATACATGTTTTCTCACCTTTCTAAGCTAGTATACTCCAGTTTTCAGGTTAGTGCTGAATTCAGGGTTGTGTTACAAGTTTCTGTGTTTGCCCATACTTTACTTGGATAGAAGGATGTTTCTTTGTTCAGTGTGAGAGAGGCAACTTTGAGCAGCCTATCTGTCCCTGGAGGAGTGGTTTCAGTGCAGAAATTAGTAGTTTATTGGCCATTTTTGGCTAGTTTCTATCTCTTTCATTTCCCTGCTATAAATCCCACATTTGCAAGGTTTTTGTGCTTGTATACAGCTCAGCAAGCTCCTGCCTGGTGTCCTGCAGAGTTCTACAGCAGCAGAGAGACAAAGGAGAGACTTTGGAGTTATTAAGTATCATTTGTCTGCATTTTATTGCTGCCTTTAGCTAATTCCGCCTAAAATGCCGATTTTCTAGAGTTTCTGTAATTTAAAAAGCTTGTTTCAGCTACATATTGTACTTATTTTACTGCCTGCACTTTAACAAAGTCGTTTTTGTGTTTAAATTACCTGTTTAACTGTTGTAGGCTACAAACTCAAATGTGTTAGCCATTTCTGTACATTTAAAGTGTTTTTTTGACTGTATCTGCTTTATTTTCTGAAAAAAAAAAAAAAATATATATATATATATATATATATATATATATATATGCTTGTTTTCCCACCTTTCTAAGCTAGTATAATCCAGTTTTCAGATTAGTGCTGAATTGAGGGCTGTGTTACAAGTTTTTGTGTTTCCCCATACCTTACTTGGATAGAATGAAGTTTCTCTGTTCACTGTGAGAGACAGAGCTTTGAGCAGCCTATCTGTCTCTGGAGGAGTGGTTTCAGCACAGAAATTAGTAGTTTATTGTCCGTTTTGGGATAATTTCTATCTCTTTCATTTCCCTGCCAAAAACCCGCTTTTGCAAGGTTTTTGTGCTTGTATACAGTTCAGCAAGCTCATGCCTGGTGCCCTGCAGAGTTATACAGCAACAGAGTGACAAAAGAGAGACTTTGGAGTGATCAAGTATCATTTTTTTGCATTTTCTTGCTGTCTTTAGCTAAGTCCACCTAAAACACCAAATTTCTAGAATTTTTGTGATTTAAAAAGCTTGCTTCAGCTACATATTGCATTTATTTTACTGCCTGCACTTTAAGAAAGTCGTTTTTGTGTTTAGATTACCTGTTTAACTGTTGTTACCTATACATTCAAGTGTGATAGCCATTTCTGTGCATTTAAAGTGTTTTTTTGATTGTATCTGCTTTATTTTCTGAAAAAAAAGCAAAAAATATACATGTTTACTCACCTTTCTAAGCTAGTATACTCCAGTTTTCAGGTTAGTGCTGAATTCAGGGTTGTGTTACAAGTTTCTGTGTTTGCCCATACTTTACTTGGATAGAAGGATGTTTCTTTGTTCAGTGTGAGAGAGGCAACTTTGGGCAGCCTATCTGTCCCTGGAGGAGTGGTTTCAGTGCAGAAATTAGTAGTTTATTGGCCATTTTGGCTAGTTTCTATCTCTTTCATTTCCCTGCTATAAATCCCACATTTGCAAGGTTTTTGTGCTTGTATACAGCTCAGCAAGCTCCTGCCTGGTGTCCTGCAGAGTTCTACAGCAGCAGAGAGACAAAGGAGAGACTTTGGAGTTATTAAGTATCATTTGTCTGCATTTTATTGCTGCCTTTAGCTAATTCCGCCTAAAATGACGATTTTCTAGAGTTTCTGTAATTTAAAAAGCCCTGCAGAGTTCTACAGCTGCAGAGAGAGACAAAAGAGAGACTTTGGAGTAATTAAGTATCATTTTTCTCATTTTCCTGCTGCCTTTAGCTAATTCCGCCTAAAATGTTGATTGTTTAAAGTTTTTGTGATTTAAAAAGCTTGTTTCAGCTACATACTGCATTTATTTACTGCCTGCACTTTAAGAAAGTCATTTTTTTGTTTAAATTACCTGTTTACCTGTTGTAGGCTATACACTCAAATGTGATAGCCATTTCTGTGCATTTAAAGTGTTTTTTTTGATTATATCTACTTTATTTTCTGAAAAAAAAAAAAAGCAAAAAATATACTTGTTTGCCCATCTTTCTAAGCTAGTATAGTCCAGTTTTCATAGGTTCATAGGTTCATACTAGGCTATCTGCCCTAGGGCATTTATAAGCCTAGCCAGAATGTGTCTGGCTTTCGCCACCCATTTTAAATTTATTTTGCTATGCCCTTTTTCGAGGTTAGTATACTGTGCCTCTGTCTAACAGTGACACAGAAGTGATACCCGGGGTAAACCTACGATCTCCCATCCACTCATCAAGATTCCTCTTGAAGAGAGTCAATGAGGGACTCGGCCTAAACTGGACTGGGATTTTATTCCAGAGTGAAGGGAGCCTCTGGGTTATGAATCTGTCCCTCCAGCATGTCCTATTTATTTCAGTGCTGAGGTTCAAGTCTCTCGAGCACATACCTCGATGGGATTTGGATTTTCTGAGGTGCAGCATGTCCATTAATTCCGGGTTGGACATGGCTTTATACGTCAGGCACAGATCGCCTCTGAACAGGAGGCATGCCACTGAGTAGAGCTGGAGTTTCTTTAACCGGGTAGCATATGGCATCTGTTTGAGCCCTTTGATCCTCTTGGTGAGGTACTTTTGGGGTCTTCCCAAAAGGGGCATTGTACTCAATTATGGACCTGATGAGGGATGAGTAAAGAGGCACAATGACCTCCCCTGATCTAGATGTGAATCCCTTCATGATTAGGTGGGCTATATAAAATGTTTTTCTAACCACTTTGGCCACGTGGTTGTCAAATGAGAGATTGCTATCAACTTGGGTCCCCAGGTCCCTAATTACTTCTTCTGTACTTAATGGATTACCACCTATGTGGTAATTTGTGGGCACTTTGTTTTTGCCAAAGGGGATGACTATACACTCTTTGGCATTTAGCTTGAGGCCATGGCTCTGGCACCAGTTGTCTGTTTCAATGAGGCCCTTTTGGAGGATGCTTGTGTCAGCTGGAGAGTCGATTATGGTGCCCAGTTTGCAGTCATCTGCGAACTTGGTCAGCCACAGTCCTTCCGTGTTGGCCTGTACCTCTGAGAAATATATACCGAACAAGAGACGTTCCAGGACTGAGCCTTGTGGGACACCACTTGTAACTGGTTTGGAGTCTGACATGGCTCCAGCAATTCTAACCATGTGGGTTCTGTCCTTGAGCCAGTTTGCAATCCATCTAGTGACATAGGGGTTTATATTTAAGCTGGTGAGCTTATCTATAATGCCCGAGTGGGGTATTGTATCGAAGGCTTTTGCAAAGTCCAGGTAGGCTGTGTGGACCACCTTCCCCTCGTCAATGGCCTTGGTGACTGTTTCAAAGAAATTGACCAGGTTTAAGAGGCAGGATCTGCCCTTAACAAAGCCGAACTGGGTAGGATCCAGTGTCTGTAGGTCCCCAATATCTTTATTTATGAGGTCCATGATGATCCTTTCCATAGCTTTGCAGACCAAGCTAGTCAGGCTTATGGGGCGATAGTTTCCAGGATCCATTGAGGCACCACCTTTATGGAGAGGGACTACTGTTGCCGTATGCCACTCTTTGGGCACATATCCTGTAGTAAGGCTGAGATTGAACAGTAGTTTTATGTTTGGGTTTAGCTCTTCTTGGAGTTCATGTAGGATGCAGCCCGGGACACTGTCTGGTCCCATTGATGCTGTGTTTTTTGCTTTGGAAAGGGCGGCTCTTACCTGAGCATCTGAGATGTCAGGGGGGCAGCACTCTGCTGGGATACATATTTGCCCTTTTGGTGGGGAGGGGGGGGGAGAAGTTTGTTCCGAACCTGTCAGCTAGGATGTTGGCAATGTCTGTGGGTTCGGTGTATTTTTTGTCATTTTGGACTAATTCTGAGCATATCTGGGAATTACCACCCAGGTTCCTAACATAACTAAAGAAAGCCTTGTGATTATACTTAGTGTCCTGTGAAATTTTTCTCTCGAAGCTGGCCTTAGACAATTTTATGAGTGCCCGTAGTTTTTTGCTAATACTGATCAGTGATGCCTTCCCTTTTTGGGATCTTGCTCTATCATTTAGTAGCTTCCTCCTTCTATTGTATAGTTTGTTTATGGCTGGGGTCCACCAGACAGGACGTCTGCCTTTGGAGGATTGGGTCTTGGTTTTATTTGGGATCGCATGATCCATGCATTCCTGAAGGTGTTCATAGAATGCGTTTATAAAGGATTCTGCGGTCTGGGCCGTATTTTCCACAGGCCCGGGGGCTTTGAAGGATTCCACCTCGGTTTTGAGGAGTGTGAAATTTGATTTAGAGAAGTTTTTCACTGTGGTTTTCTGGGCGGGGGGTGGGGTCGGGATGTGAATATCCAGTGAGATTAGTTTATGGTCTGATCTTACCAGTGAGGGATATATTTCTGGTCTGGAGCATAGAGTCCCCATGTTGGTGATGATCAGGTCCATATGTTTTCCCCTCTTGTGGGAGTGGTAACAAGTTGTTCCATAGCATTTGAGTTTATAAATTTTAGGAACCTTTGGGCTAGGGTGTTGGAGCTAGAGTAATTCTCCCAGTCTATGTTTGGGTAGTTGAAGTCACCCAGTATAATGGTGTTTGGAGAGACCTTCATATTTTCCAGTGTTCTCAGGAAGGCCGAGTGGGGTTCCTGGGTTTGGGAGGGTGGTCTGTAGCAGGCTATAAACTGGAAGGCAGTTTTACCCACTGTTAGTTGCACATGGATAGTCTCTGATGCTTCGTGCTTTGCCACCAACCTGGAGGTGTGGGTATCTTTGATGAATATCGATACTCCCCCTCCTTTTGTGGTTTGGTCCAAGTTTTGGGGCCGAAAAGAATGGTATGAGGTATAACCTGGTAGTGCTGGGGTGCTCTCAGGAGCCCTGAACCAGGTTTCTGTTACTGCACAGATATCGATGTTCTCCATGCTAAGGAGAGTTTCGAGTGTGTGCATCTAGAGGTTTAGACTTCTGGCGTTGAGTAGCATTACTCTTAGTTTCTTATCCCTTGTGATACCTATGGAGGTGGGTTTGTCTTTTGAGCCTTGCCTAAAAAAGGCACTATGGGGTAGCAAGAGCCTTTGCCAATATCCAAAAGCCCAGGGGTGACAGGTGCAAGCCATCCCAAGCGAAGCATCGGGGCTTGTCAAGCATATCGTCCCAAGCTGACAGGCATTGGATCCCCTTTGAATGACACCAGTACTTAAGCCAATTGTTGAAATTGATCATCTTGTCTTCATATTGTGGCATCATTCTTGGTGAGGGTAAGATGCTACTCAAGGTCAGGGTCATACCAGCCTGGGTTACATGCTCAGAGAGCTCCTCTATGTCTCTTTTCATGTAGTCCAGGGAGGTACATCTCAGGTCATTCACACCAGCATGGACAATGACTGAGTCATATTTGTACTTGCCTTGGAGTAACCTGAGTGCTTGTGTTATGTGGCGGATCCTAGCGCCCGACAGGCTGCTCACCGTGACCCTCTCCTTGTTCAGCCTGGTGAGTGGGACGTCAGTGTGCCTGATGATAGAGTCACCTATTACAAATGTATCAGGTGTGTTGTTTAGTTTTAAGGGCTGTGACTGTTCGGCACACTGGCTTTGTGAGATATGTGTTTCAAGTGTTTTGTTTTGGGGTAGCGGTTGCTTGGGTGTTGCTTTGGAGGTCTCTGCTGCTTAGGCAGATCTTTATTTAGAGCCTCCGAGTATGTTTTTGTGTGATTATGTGTTTGGTTTGCTGTTGTGGTAGGTCTATATGAGACTTGAATTGTAGTGAGTGGGGTTTCCTTCTCCTCCTGACTGGTTATGCCAGTACTGAGTTGATAGAGCTTAGCCTCCAGTTTGGCTATATGGTTGCATCTCTCACATGTGTTGGAATTTGTTGGGGGGAGGAGAGGGTTGTCTGTGTACATGAGGCAGTTGTAACATTGTCTCAAGATTCCCAGATTCACCAGCTGGACCGGAGAGGAGATTGACAACTGACCTTTGGACATGCTAGAATAATATTGGGAATTCCTTTATAATTGAAAACAAAGGCAAGTGGAGAGTGAGTGTGTAGTGCTTTTAATTTGTAGTGCTGACGTATATAATTGCTTTAGTGAGCAAGTGCCAGGTAACTTAAGTGCAATGTGTTACAGGTAACTTAAATGCAAAAATGACAAACAGTAACTTTCTTTCAAGTGAAACAAGGAAATAAGTACAGTAAGCAATGCAGATATCACTACTGATCCACAGAAGCACTGAGAAGCCGCGTATTAGGTGGAATTAGCTTTCCAGGGAAATAGCAAGCAAACAAACAACAAGCATATAAACAAAGCTAGATTCAGCAGGCCTGGATCTAGTCTATGCTACAGCAAACAAGGTGTACCAATTTCAGTAAGATACAGTTCAAATATCCAGGCACTATAAACCTTTAACCAGAAATTCCCAGCTCAGAAGGGCAGAGTCCAGCCTCATCTCCCACAAGAGTGCAGACCACGAACCTTCTTAATGTAAAATAACTGGCCTGAAGCCCAAGTGCTTAAACCAGAACTAATACACTTTAAGAATAACAGACACTGGGCTCTCAGTCAGCAGTTCCCAACTTAGAAGGATGAAAGCTACCTGTCCTGCCACCACAGTGCATGTCACAAACCTTCCTAATGTAAAACAACTGGTCTGAAGCCCAAGTGCTTAATCCAAAAGACTTAGAATTATAGCTACACTTTAATCAAGTTACTACCAAGCAGTAATAAATACAATTGAATACTTTAGAGAATGCCTGGATTAGTGCTCAAGTTACACAAACAAAGCTAGATCCAGCAGGCCCAAATCCAGTCTATGCCACAGCAAACAAGGCACACCAACTTCAGTAAGAAGCAGTTCAGATATGCATGCACTATAAGCCTTTAACCAGAAATTCCCAGCTCAGAAGGGCAGAGTCCAGCCTCTCCTCCCACAAGAGTGCAGACCACGAACCCTCTTAATGTAAAATAACTGGCCTGAAAGCTCAAGTGCTTAAACCAGAATTAATACACTTTTAGAATAACAGACACTGAGCCCTCAATCAGCAGTTCCCAACCTAGAAGGATGTAAGCTACCTGCTCTGCCACTACAGTGCAGACCACAAACCCTCTCAGTGCAAAACAACTGGTCCGAAGCCCAAGTGTTTAAACCAAAAGGCTTAGAATGAGTTACACCAAACAGTAATAAATACAATTGAGTACTTTTAAGATGATGCAAAAGTAAAATAAAGTAGGTAGAAACACAAGTACAGTAAAAGCAGATGAATTTTTTTTTCTGAACAAGTGCTGAGATCAAAGAAACAGATTTGAGTGCTGAAACTAGAAAACTGGCTAGTTATAAGAAAAAAAAAACTAAGCTAGAAGGCTTCCCTCCAACACAGAAGAGCTTGGGGGCTCAGAAGCCTACAAATAGTCTATACCACTTAACAAGAAAGGCAGGAAACAAGCTTATTTTTTTTTCTGTTTCCCAGATGCTCTCTTTGTACACAGTAGGAGTGCCTGAAATCAGAATATGATCTCACTGCACTCAGTTGAGTGAGCAAATGAGATGGGCCCAGAAGGAGTATCCAAACACAAATTTACAAGAGGGGCGGGCAGTTTCAAGGCCACTAAGATTAACACCAAAACAAAAACAGGGAGGGTGGGTGGGACTAACTGAAGAGCAGTGTCAAAACTTCCAGTTCAGTTAATATTCCTGCAACACAGTTAAAATCAATTTAAATACTGTATTTTTTGAAAAAGTGCAGATAAAGGTACTTAAATTCTCTTATACGTCCAGTTGAATACAGCTAGTTCTTAGCCGGCCAAAGCTGAGGTTTCTAAGCAGAAGATATTTCACACTGTACCACTTAAATAGGCAAGGACAGGAAATCAAAGAATGTGGCTACCCCCACACCTGTAATTACTAGCAAATAATAAAATTCAGCAAACACTGACTAACTTCCAGTTCAGTTAATATTCCTGCAACACAGTTAAAATCAATTTAAATACTGTATTTTTTGAAAACAAAAGTGCAGATAAAGGTACTTAAATTCTCTTATACATCCAGTTGAATACAGCTAGTTCTTAGCTGGCCAAAGCTGAGGTTAGTGCTGAATTCAGGGCTGTGTTACAAGTTTGCATTTTTGGCTAGTTTCTATCTCTTTCATTTCCCCTGCTATAAATCCCACATTTGCAAGGTTTTTGTGCTTGTATACAGCTCAGCAAGCTCCTGCCTGGTGTCCTGCAGAGTTCTACAGCAGCAGAGAGACTTTGGAGTTATTAAGTATCATTTGTCTGCATTTTATTGCTGTCTTTAGCTAATTCAGCCTAAAATGCCGATTTTCTAGAGTTTCTGTAATTTAAAAAGCCCTGCAGTGTTGTACAGCAGCAGAGAGGCAAAAGAGAGACGTTGGAGTGATCAAGTATCCTTTTTCTGAATTTTCTTGCTGCCTTTAGTTAATTCTCCCTAAAATGCCCATTTTCTAGAGTTTCTGTGATTTAAAAATCTTGTTTCAGCTACATATTGTACTTGTTTTACTGCCAGAACTTTAACAAAGTCATTTTTGTGTTTAAATTACCTGTTTAACTGTTGTAGGCTACACACTCAAGTGTGATAGCCATTTCTGTGCATTTAAAGTGTTTTTTTATTGTATCTGCTTTATTTTCTGAAAAAAAAACAAAAAAGCAAAAAATATACTTGTTTGCCCACCTTTCTGAGCTGGTATAGTCAAGTTTTCAGGTTAGTGCTGAATTCAGGGCTGTGTTACAGGTTTCTGTATTTGCCCATACTTTACTTAGATAGAAGGACGGTTCTCTGTTCACTGTGAGAGAGGGAGTTTTGAGCAGCCTATCTGTCCCTGGAGGAGTGGTTTCAGCACAGAAATTAGTAGTTTATTGGCCATTTTGGGCTAATTTCTATCTCTTTGATTTCCCTACTAAAAAACCTACATTTGCAAGGTTTTTGTGCTTGTATACAGGTCAGCAAGCTCCTGCCTGGTGCCCTGCAGAGTTCTACAGCCGCAGAGAGACAAAAGAGAGACTTTGGAGTAATTAAGTATCATTTTTCTCATTTTCTTGCTGCCTTTAGCTAATTCCGCCTAAAACGTCGATTGTTTAAAGTTTTTGTGATTTAAAAAGCTTGTTTCAGGTACATATTGCATTTATTTTACTGCCTACACTTTAAGAAAGTAATTTTTTGTTTAAATTACCTGTTTATCTGTTGTAAGCTATACACTCAAGTGTGATAGCCATTTCTGTGCATTTAAAGTGTTTTTTTGATTATATCTGCTTTATTTTCTGAAAAAAAAGCAAAAAATATACTTGTTTGCCCACCTTTCTAAGCTAGTATAGTCCAGTTTTCAGGTTAGTGCTGAATTCAGGGCTGTGTTACAGGTTCAGTGCAGAAATTAGTAGTTTATTTTTCCATTTTGGGATAATTTCTATCTCTTTCATTTCCCTGCTATAAAATCCACATTTACAAGGGTTTTTGTGTTTGTATGCAGCTCAGCAAGCTCCTGCCTGGTGTTCTGCAGAATTCTACAGCAGTATCATTTTTCTGCATTTTCTTGCTCCCTTTAGTTTATTCCATCTAAAACGGCAATTTTCTAGAGTTTTTGTGATTTAAAAAGCTTGTTTCAGCTACATATTACATTTATTTTACTGCCTGCACTTTAAGAAAGTAGTTTTTGTGTTTAAATTACCTGTTTAATTGTTGTAGGCTATACACTCAAGTGTGATAGCCATTTATGTGCATTACAAGTGTTTTTTTGATTGTATCTGCTTTATTTTCTGAAAAAAAAAATATAAAAAAAAGCAAAAAATATACCTGTTTGCCCACCTTTCTAAGCTAGTATAGTCCAATTTTCAGGTTAGTGCTGAATTCAGGGCTGTGTTACAACTTTCTGTTTTTGTCCATACCTTACTTGGATAGAAGGAAGTTTCTCTGTTCACTGTGAGAGAGAAAGCTCTGAGCAGCCTATCTCTCCTTGGAGGAGTGGTTTCAGTGCAGAAAGTAGTAGTTTATTGGCCATTTTGGGCTAATTTTTATCTCTTTCATTTCCCTGCTATAAAACCCGCATTTGTTTGGGTTTTACTGGCAGCTGGTTAGCTAGGGTATAACTATTCCCGGTTCCACAAAGTCTACTCTTCAATTTTTCCCTTGAAATTTGGCAAACTTTCAGCTTAAGCACTTAAACCATTTACTTCTCATCCCAGCACTTGCTCTAAACTCATAGCAAGCACTAATAAACCTTAGCACGAGACCCTACTATACTGTAGAGAAGGACAAGGCTCTCTATTCAACCTTACCAGCCAATCAGTAAAACAGTTCATTCTAACTATCCAGGCATGTCCAAAGGGCAGTTTCAGGTGTACTCTCTGGTCCAACTGGTGAACCTGGGCATTTTGAGGCAATGTTACAATTGCCTGATGTACACAGACAACCCTACCCTCCTTCCACCAAACACTAATACATGCGAGATATGCAATTATACAGCCAAACTGGTGGCTAAGCTCTCTCAACCCAAGACTGGATCAGGCAGTCAAGAGGAGAAGGGAATTACTTGCATCACACCACCAGTCTCACATAGACCTATGAAACCAGCACAGGTAAAAAAAAACACACATAAATACATGAAAACATACCCAGAGGCTCTAAATAAAAATCTGCAAAAGCAACAGAGACCTCCAAAGCAGACATCCAAGCAACCTTCACCCCCGAACACCAACCATGAGCACATACTTCACAAAACCAGTGTGCCACGCAATCACAGCCCTTAAGGTAAAATAACATACCGAACACACTAGTGATAGGTGACTCTATAGTCAGGCACACTGGCGTCCCACTCATTAGGCTGAACAAGGAAAAGGTTACTGTTGGCTGTCTGTCAGGTGCCAGGATCTGCCACATAACACAAGTACTCAGGTCACTTTAGAACAAGTAGAAATATGACTCTGTCATTGTCCATGTTGGTGTGAATGACCTGAGCCGTACCTTCCTGGACTGCATGAAAAGAGACATGGAGGAGCTCTCTGATCATGTAGATCAGGCCGGTATGATCCTGACCCTGAGTAGCATCCTGCCCTCACCAAGAATGATACCACAGTATAGAGAAAAAAATTATCATTTTCAACAATTGGCTAAGCTTCTGGTGTCATTCAAAAGGGATCCAGTGTCTGTCAGCCTGGGATGACATGCTTGACAAGCCATGCTGCTTCACTACAGATGGCTTGCACTTGTCACCTTTAGGCTTTTAAATACTGGCCAAGGCACTTGCCACCCCCATAGAGCCTTTTTTAGGCAAGGCTCAAAAGACAAACCCACCGCCGTAAATAGCACAAGTAACAAAAAAACTGAGGGTAATGCTACTCAATGCCAGAAGTCTATACCTCAAAATGCATGCACTCGAGGCACTCCTCAGTATGGAGGAAATTGATATATGTGCAGTAACAGAAACCTGGTTTAAGGCTCCAGAGAGCACCCCAGAACTACCAGACTACAACTCATACCATACATTTTGGCCACAAAACCCGGACCGAAATACAAAAGGTATGGGAGTATCCATATGCATCAAGGATACCCACACCTCCAGGTTAGTGGCATAGCACGATGCTTCAGAGATCATCCACGTGCAACTAACAATGGGCAAAACTGCTATTCAAATTATAGCTTGCTACAGATCACCCACCATGTCTCAGGACCACAACTCCGCATTCCTGGAAACACTGGGAAACATAAAGGTCCTACCAAACACCCTGATATTGGGTGATTTCAATTACCCAAACATTAACTGGGAGGGCTACTCAAGTACAAACTCTTATGCTCAACATTTCCTAGAATGTATAAACTCAAATGGCCTGGATCAACTGGTCAACATCCCCACCAGAGGTGACAACATATTGGACGTGGTCATTACCAACATGGGGGACTGGAGCTCCACACTGGAGGTCAACCCCTCGCTGGTTAGATCTGACCATAAACTAATCACTCTGGATATCCACATTCTGCCACCACCCCAGGTCAAAGAAACTACCGTGAAAAACTTTTCAAAAGCAAACTTCACATTACTTAAGACCGAGGTGGGAAGTTTCAAAGCCTCCATGCTAAAGGATAACGCTGTCCAAGCTGCAAAATCCTTTACTAATGCACTCTATGGGCACCTACAAGAATGCATGGATCATGCTATCCCAAACAAAACCAACTCACTCCTCCAAGAAAAGGAAACCAGTCTGGAGGACCCCTGACATAAATAAGCTATACAATAGAAGGAAGAAACTAGTACAGAAAAGAGTAAAATCCCAAAAAGGGAAGACATCCCTGATCAGTATCAGCAAGAAACTACATTCCCTCATAAAATCATTCAAGGCTAGCTTCGAAAGAAAAATTGCCATAGACTCCAAAGATAACCACAAGGCATTCTTTAGCTATGTCAAGAATCTAAGTGGCAATTCTCAGATCTGCTCGGAGTTAGTGTAGAATGGCACAAAATACACTGAACCGACCGATATAGACAACATCCTGGCAGACAGGTTCAGTGCAAACTTCATCCCTCTCAAACCCCAAAAAGGGCCCATAACTATACCAGAAGAATGTAGTGTCCCTGAAATCACAGACACTCAAGGTTAAAACAGCTCTCTCCAAAGCCAAGAACACAGCATCAATGGGACCAGACGGTGTCCCAGGCTCCGTTCTACATGAGCTCAAACATGAACTAACCCCTCACCTAAACACACTGTTTAAACACAGCCTCTCCACAGGCTACGTGCCCACAGAGTGGCGCACAGCAATGGTTATTCCACTCCATAAAGGTGGAGCCACAATGGACCATGGGAACTATCACCCTATAAGCCTGACTAGCTTGGTCTGCAAAGCTATGGAGCACATCATCATGGATCTCATTAACAAAGATATTGGGAACCTACAAACACTGCACCCTACCCAGTTCGGCTTTATTAAGGGTAGATCATGCCTCCTAAAATTGGTGGACTTGTTTGAGACCATTACCAAGACTACAGATGAGGGAAAGGTGGTCCACACAGCCTATCTAGACCCTGCAAAGGCCTTCAACACCATTCCCCACTCAGATATTATAGACAAGCTCACCAGCCTGAACATAAACCCCTACGTCACAAGATGGGTTGCCAACTGGCTCATGGACAGAATCCACATGGTAAGAGTTGCAGGAGCTAGGTCTGACTCTAAACCAGTTACAAGTGGTGTTTCCCAGGGCTCAGTCCTAGAGCTCAGTCCTAGGACCCCTCCTGTTCAACATATACTTCTCAGAGGTACAGGCAAGGACAGGAGGACTATGGCTGATCAAGTTCACAGATGACTGCAAACTAGGGGCTATAATTGACTCTCTGGCTGACACAGACATCCTCCAAAAGGGTCTCACTGAGACAGATACCTGGTGTCAGAACCATGGCTCAAGCTAAATTCCAAAAAGTGCATAGGCATCTCCTTTGGAAATAAACAAAGTACCCACAAACTACCACATAGGTGGTAACCCCCTAAATACAGAAGACGTAATAAGGGATCTGGGGCCCCAAGTAGATAGTAACCTCTCCTTTGATAATTACATTGCCAAAGTGGTTAGGAAATCCTTCTATGTGGCCCACCTAATCACAAAAGGGTTTGCATCCAAATCGAAAGAGGTCATTCAGCCCCTCTTCTCATCACTCATCAGACCCATCGTACAGTACAATGCCCCATTTGGGATGTACCTTCCAAGACACCTGCAACAACTGGAAAGACCACAGAAGTACCTCACCAAGAGGATCACTGGCCTCAAGCAGATGCCCTATGCAGCTCGACTGAAGAAACTCCAGCTGTACTCAGTTGCATACCGCCTACTCAGAGGTGATCTCTGCCTGACATACAAGGCCATGTCCAACCCAGAAATGATGGACATGCTCCACCTAAAGAAAACAACATCCCCTCGAGCCACATGCTCCACTACAATAAAATAGGACATGCTGGAGGGATAGATTCCTGTCCCAGAGACTTCCACTGCTCTGGAACAAGATTCCAATCTACATTAGGCAGAGGTCCTCGCTAACCCTCTTCAAGAGAAACCTTGATGAGTGGATGGGAAACAGAAAGTTTACCCCTGGGATCACTTCAATGGCTCTGCTGGACAGAGGCACAGGGAACTAATCTAAAGGGGCGGCGAAAGCCAACACATTCCGGCTAGGCTTATAAATGCCTTCAGGCAGATAGCCTAGTACCTACCTGTGAACCTATGATGCATACATGCCTGTCATTATTTAGTGAATTCAGTCTCACTGATGTTCCACAAAAATCCAGAAAACACAAATTTTATGAGGAACAGATGAAAAATAAGAGGCAAAAATCTGGACAGTTGAGTTGTATGCCTCCCTCTTACCTTCAATATTCTCAGATCAAATACAAGTATCTACACTCCTCCTCAAATGTTCCAAGAACAAGCCCTCAAAGCATTATCTAACACCAAGAACACTGCATCTCTCAAGCCAGATAACATACTAAACTGCCCACTGGTTAGCCTGAAACATAACTCCCTATAGAGGCTATTCAACATGAGTTTCAAAAAAGGCTTTGTGCCAAAAATACCAGAAAGGCTCATCCAGACTCTGCTACACTTTGCTGTGAAGGAAAGGTTAGTTTGATTTTATTTTTTTGTATTTTGTATTGATTTAGTGCCTTTCTACATTTTGAATACTGTGGTTTGTTTTCTTTATCTTGTGTTTTACTTGCATTCTGCTTTAACAGCATATTAAAACTTCAAAAGAGACCACAGCTCTCTCTCTTGTGAGTCAGGCAGAATTTTTTCTCCACCCTCCTATCCAGTCACAGATGTCTTTTTAAATACCACTGTTTTTCTAGTTGCATGCCTCTTATGTTAATCTGGCCATATATCTCATTTCCTCTCTACTTTCACTGGCTTGTGTGTGTAATCACAAAATCATTATTTTTGAAATCCCACCCCTTCAATTATTTAAATTTATTGGCCATCCTACGGTATTCCATAGTACCAGAATACAAAAGTGACCACCCCTTTCAATCCATCTTGCTGTTTTAAAAATAGTAACTCTCCACTAAACCTTAACTTTTTAAACAGGTAAAACTTAAGTTACCTACTTTCACATCTAACTTCTCTAGTGCACACTGCAGTGTGCATTTTTTTCATCTTACCTTTAAGCATCCCTGTGACTAGCACTTTCTCTAATACCTGCTGGAAAGCACTAGGAAGCCTTAAACTGATACAAGCACTCAACTCTCCCTGTTAATAAGGAGAAATTAATAGTAGGCACTAAACAGCCTATAATTGCAAAGTACTTTGCTAAGGTAAGGGAAAACAGCTCCTGTACTTTACAAAAAAAAAAAAGCACCAAACCAGGCATGTCCAAGGGTCAGCTTCCGGTGATTTCTCCTGTCCACCTGGTGAATCAAGGCATACTGGGGCAATGCAGCAATTGCCTCATGTACACAGACAACCCTCTCCTCCTACCACCCAACACTACAACCTGTGAGAGATGCACTTACATAGCCAAAATCGAAGCAAAGCTCTCTCCACCCAAGATTGTTCTAGACAGTCAAGAGGCGAAGGTTAACACCCACACTACACCTCAAGGAACATATAGCCCTTCTAAACCCACACCACCAACACCCACACATAGCAACACTAAATCCACATATGCAGAGGCCCTTAACTGTAACCTGCCCAAGCAACAAGGACCTCTGAAGCTGAAATGCAAACAAACACCAATCACAACCAAAGTGTCACATAGTTCACAACACCAGTGTGCCACCCAGCAACATCCCCTAAGGCAAGACAATGTACCTAACACTTTAGTCATAGGTGACTCTATAGTCCGGCACACTGATGTCCCTCTCACTATGTTGAACAAGGAGAAAATTACAGTAAGCTGCCTGTCGGGTGCCAGGATCCGCCACATAACACATGCACTCAAGTCACTCCACAAGTACAAATATGACTCTGTCATTGTCCATGTTGGAGTGAATGACTTGAGACGTACCTCCCTGGACTACATGAAAAGAGACATGGAAGAGCTCTCGAATCATGTGGCCCAGGCAGGTATGACCCTAGCCCTGAGTAGCATTCTGCCTTCGCCCAGAATGATACAACAATATAAGGACAAAATGATTGACTTCAACAATTGGCTAAGCTTCTGGTGTCATTCAAAGGGGATCCAGTATCTGTCTGCCTGGGATGACATGATTGACAGACCACGATGCTTTGCCAGAGATGGTCTGCACTTGTCGCCCCTGGGATTCAGGTTACTGGCTAAGGCTCTTGCAACCTCTATAGTGCCTTTTTTTAGGCAAGGTTCAAAGGACAAAACCACCACCATAACAGGTACAAGCATGCAAAATCTGAAGGTAATGCTACTCAATGCTAGAAGTCTAAACCTCAAAATGCACTCTCTCGAGGCACTCCTAAAAATGGAGAACATCGATATCTGTGCAGTAACTGAGACCTGGTTCAAGGCTCCAGAGAGCACCCCTGCAATACCAGGCTACAACTCTTACCACACTTTTCGGCCACCAAACCAGGACCGAAACACTAAAGGTGGAGGAGTGTCAATATTCAACAAAGATATTCACACCACCAGGCTAGTTGCCCAACACAATGCATCTAAAATTCTCCAGGTGCAACTAACACTAGGTAAGACTGCAATCCAAATTGTAGCTTGCTACAGATCCCCCACCATACCCCAAGATTCTCACTACACCTTTCTAAACATACTGGAAAATATTAAGATAGAACCAAACACCCTAATACTGGGTGATTTTAACTACCCTGCCATTAACTGGGAAAACTACTCCTGTACCAACACCTTTGCCCAACGGTTCTTGGAATTCATAAATTCCAATGCCCTGGATCAACTAATCCATATTCCCACCAGGGGGTCCAATATTCTAGACCTGGTCATTACCAAAATGGGAAATTGATGCTCCACACCTATGGTCACCCCCTCGTTAGTCAAGTCTGACCATAAGCTAATCACCCTTGACATCCAGATCCCACCCCCACTCCCCAGTAAGGAAACCTCCATAAAAAACTTCTCCAAAGCTAACTTCATACTACTCAAGTCAGAAGTGACAAACTTCATGACACCCATGCAGACGGGAACTGAAAGTTCAACTGCTGAATCCTACATTAAGGCACTGTACGAGCACATCCACTCATGCATGAATCGTGCCATCACAAATAGAACCAAGGTGCTCTCATCCAAAAAAAGGAAGCCAATCTGGTGGTCCACTGCCATAAACAAACTTTACAACAAAAGGAAGAAACTGTTGCAGAAAAGAGGAAAATCCCAGGATGCAAAAAACTCCCTTACAAGCCTCAGTAAGAAACTGAGATCCCTCATAAAATCCTCCAAAGCTAGTTACGAAAATAAAATTGCCAAAGATTCCAAAGACAACCACAAGGCATTCTATAACTATGTCAAGAATCTAAATGGCGATGCTCAAATCTGCTCTGAGCTAAAACAGAATGGCATTAAATATACTGATCCCAAGGATATTGCCAATATCCTGGCAGATCGATTCAGTGCCAACTTCACCCCCCTCTCACCCCCTAAATGGCCCATCTCAGTACCGGAAGATTGCCAAATTCCAGTAATAATGGCCACACAGGTAAAAAATGCACTCTCCAAAGCTAAGAATACAGCATCCATGGGACCAGATGGCATCCCGGGCTGTGTACTACATGAACTACAAAATGAACTGGCACCTCACCTAAGTGTCATGTTTAATCATAGCCTCACCTCAGGATTCATGCCCACTGAGTGGCACACAGCTACAGTTATCCCACTCCACAAGGGGGGATCCACTTTGGATCCCAGAAACTACCGTCCCATCAGTCTGACAAGCCTTATCTGCAAGACCATGGAGTGTATTATCATGGAACTTATAAACAAAGACATTGGCAACCTTCAAACACTGGACCCCACCCAGTTTGGGTTCGTGAAGGGCCGATCTTGTCTCCTGAACCTGATTGACTTCTTCAAATCAGTCTCCAGAGCCATGGACAAGGGTAAGGTGGTCCACACAGCCTATCTAGACCTTGCCAAGGCCTTTGACACCAACCCCCACTCTGGAATCATAGATAAACTTACTAAACTGGGCATTAATCCCTACGTCACCCAATGGGTTGCTAACTGGCTTACTGAAAGAACCCACACTGTAAAAGTAGCCGACTCCAAATCCAGCTCCAGACAAGTGACAAGTGGAGTACCTCAGGGTTCAGTCCTGGGACCGCTCTTGTTTGGCATCTACTTCTCTGAAGTACAGGCCAACACTAAGGGACTCTGGCTAACAAAGTTCGCAGATGAATCCCCAAATGATGTGGATACTCTACAAAAGGGCCTTACAGAAACAGATGCTTGGTGCCAGAGCCATGGGCTCAAGCTCAATGCCAAGAAATGTATAGTTATTCCCTTTGGGAAAAAAACACGTATCCGTGAATTACCATATAGGTGTCAGTACACTAAACACCGAAAGTGTGATAGGGACACAGGTGGACAGTGGTCTCACCTTCGATAACCACATCACCACAACAGTCAGGAAATCCTTCTATGTAGCACACCTCATCACTAAGGGCTTTTCATCCAGAAAAAAGGAGGTCATTGTCCCACTGTACTCATCCCTCATTAGACCCATTATAGAATACAACGCCCCGTTTGGTATGTACCTCTCAAGACATCTGCAACAACTGGAAAGGCCGCAGAAATACCTCACTAAAAGAATCACAGGCCTAAAGCAGATGCCCTATGCTGACCGTCTTAAAAAACTCCAGCTATACTCTGTCGCATATCGTCTACTCAGAGGCGATCTCTGCTTAACATACAAGGCCATGTCAAACCCAGAGCTGTTGGACATGCTACACTTAAAGAAATCCCAATCACTCAGAGCCACATGCTCCAGGGATCTAAACTTGTCATCACAATAAACAAAACATGCTGGAGGGATAGGTTCCTGACCCAGAGACTCCCCAGACTCTGGAATAGATTGCCCATACATGTCAAGCAGAGTGCCTCACTGGCCCTCTTCAAAAGGAACCTTGATGATTGGATGGGAGAAAGGAAATTCACCCCGGGGATCATGTCAGTTGCCCTGCTAGACAGGGGTCCAGGGAAGTAAATAGTGTGGGAAGAAATAGCCAGAGAATTGTTATGGCTAGGCTTGTATAGGCCCTAGGGCTGATAGCCTAGTACCAACCTATGAACCTATGAACTATGAACCTATAAATAAATATATAAATTAAACAAAAATGGCTTAATGGCAAATGAATGAAGGAGACTGTCATTCACTTGCACAGCAGTGGTACTTCAATAGACCTGGGTAATTATAGATCTATAAGCCAGATCAGACTTATCTGGAAGGCTGTGGAAAGGATAAATGTGGAAGTAACAGACAGGGATCTAGGTGACCTACAAACGGTTGAACCAACCCAGTTAGGATTCTTCAAGGGCAAATCCTAACTACTCAACTTGGTCGATTTCTTCATTGTAGTGCTTTGTGAAGTTATGAACAGAGAAAGAGGTTGCTGCCTGAATAATGCTTCTAGAGTCTACCCCTTTCCAATATGTCACTGAAAATGATAAAACCTTCATCAAGTGAGCCTTAAACTTGCCTGGAAGAGATTTACAATGGTGGGAGTAACAGAAAACAATAGCAGAGGACAACTGTCATGCAATAATATGCTTAGAGACAAGATGACCTTTCTTATCCTCCATATAGGAGACAAACTTTTAGCATTCCTAAAGGGTTTGTTCTGTCAAGGTAGTACCTGAGCTGTCTGTTTGCATCCAAGTTATGTAGAATATTTTCTCCCATGTTTTTTGAATAAGGATAAAACACTGGGAGGCTGATAGCTTATTCAAGGTAGATTCAGAAATAACTTTAGGCATGAATGATGGATTAGTGCATAACAAAACCTTGTCCCTGTGTAAATTCAGATAGGGTTGGCCCACCATGAGCTTGCAGCTCAGAGACTCACCTTGGAGATGTTAGAGCAAGGAGTGATATGGTCTTAAAAGTAATGAAATGTAAATCGGTCTGACAGGTGGGTTCAAAAGGAGGTAAGTTCAATTTTTTAAGAACAAATTTGAGATCCCAAGGAGGAGAAATTTGCTTTTGAAAGGGTCTCATGTGCAACATTTGTTTCATAAACTGTTTGACCACAAAAAGAGATGAAAGAGAGGGATCCATTAGCAGACAAGGTGAGATGGCTACAAGATGCACTTTGATAGAAGCATATGACAAACCATTTCTAAGTAGCTCACATAAATATTTCAAAACCAGAAGGTTCAAACCCCTTTTGAGACCTCTGTTATTGGCTAGGCACCACCTAGAAAACCTCTTTCATTTGTAAATGTAGGATTTTTCTAGTTACAGGTTTTCTTGGCTCCTTAAATATCTGCTCACATCTTCATAGAACAAGTGTATAATATTTTGTGGTAATGAGTCCGTTTGATGGGGTGATTTTACTAAAGCTTCCTTCTTCAAGGGCTAGTTTTACAGCTGAATGGACAAGGTTAGACAGCATTATTATCTTTACTGCAGATAGAGTGTGGAGAGTGTTTCATCTGTAATTAGCAGCTTAAGCAGGGCCAGTAGTGTCCAAAGAGAAGTTTGTAAGACATAATAGGCAAAAGCAGCATTGGGTAGGGGTGTGGTTGACAGACAAATGACTTCCTGTAGAGTGACACAGTGATACTCCTGTCTTGGGGGGGTTTAACAGATCTACATATAGCATTCATAACTGTCTGAAGTATTATGGGATGGCAGGAGAGTAACTATGGGGAAGACATATACCAATTAAGAGATAAGTACATTTTTAACAAATGCTCTTCTGGCATCTGGGATGAAATGGCTGGAAACAAAATAGCTGATCTAAACTGTGTTATTTTCCTTTCTGCCATGGTTTGTGTATGAGAGTAGAAGGACACAGTGTAGTCCACTGTAAGCCCTAGGTATTTGTATTGTTGAACTATGTTTAGGTGATTTCTTTGGAGTGTAACAATGTTAATGGATAAGGTAGATGACATTTTTTGGTGTTTTGAATGCCATGACTGTATTTTTGAAATCATTTATAGTCAGTGGGTTATTTATTAGCCATTGGTTTAGGCTACTGATGTCCTTTTATAGAGCATTTTACAAAGAAGTAGTGAAATTTTCTGTTCTGTACAGGATAGTATCATCCATGCAAAGGTTGATATTGGAGAAGGGCATGGTTGTGCTTATGTCACTTATATACAACAAGAGCAGCATTAACCCAATAAGGACAGATTCTTGAGGAATTCTTGCTGTAAAAGAGCTCTCTGGGGTAGTATTGTTGTCTGGTTGTCCTCCGAAGATTCGGTTGCTCAGGTAGTTACACAAAGAGATGACACTGGAAAAGTTATATGACTAATTTGTTAAGAAGAGTTTGATTATTTCAAAATCCCTGCTCAGATCTATAAAAATTGGTCCTGAGAGGTGCCCTTTTTTCCACTGAAGTAAGAATTTTATCACTTACTGTGTGTATAGAGATAACAGTGTTATGTCCACTTTTTAAAGCTGTTTTGGGAATCTGACAGTAAGTCTGTATTCTAGTAGCTGCATTTTATCAGAAACGTTTGTGATCGGACACAGAACAGAAACAGGACTGAAGTGCTGGGGTAAGGGAGCCAGTGGATTTTGTAGGGATGAGAACAATGTGCAAGGGTTTGAAATGAAGGGGATTAATGTTGGTGGTAAGAGAGCGGTCAAAAATGTGTGCCAGCAGACTGGGCAAGCACAAAGTCTTAAAAATAGGAATATGTGCTAATGGGACTGAGGCTAGGCATGTTATTTATGTCTTCAAGACTTTTTTTATTTTCTAGCTTCCTTTGATGTGACTTTTTTAAGTAGAAGGTTGGGTATATTAGCTTCCTTTGACTCATGTTTTGACTCTTCTTAAAATTCATTTTTGATTTTCTGACCAAATGAATGGTTTGCTCAAATTCTCATGTTCAAGTCTCATGGCAAAAACAATACAATTATTAAATACAAGTTGTAATATAAATATGCATGGAAGTTAAGAGTTTCAGAATGGACAAATTCAAACACTGTTTCAAGATTGTGTGCTTCTCCAGATTTGCCACAGAAAAGAGAAAGGCAAATGCTTAATATTTTTGCACAAAATCAAGAATGTCCCCCAGATTTACTAATCTTCCATGCAAGACTAATCTAGTCCTGTACGGAAGCAGCCATTTAGGAGGAGGATGGCAGCGCACCATGCTTATTAATGAAGGCGCACTGCCTGAACTCCGAATCCTACACGGAGTGTGTACGAGTGCAGGGGGTGTGTCTGAGAGCAGAGCTCTCAGAATAAACACACCCCTGCAAAGTAGAACAGCAGAAAGTGTAAATAAACAAGTGAGACCACTCATAGGTGCCCACATATCCCCACCAACAGTCCCCCATGTGTACAACAGCAACAGGACATAAAAATAAAAAGAAGTAACCCGTTTATTTATTTTAAAAACTCCGAGTACAGCTAACCATAGGTGTGTGGGTGTGCCCATCATTTAGCTACGGTTAAAGCAGCTTAAAAGGCTGAAGAGGATAACAAGGAAGATATATGCAAATGAAGCAGCACAGTAATAGTGTAGTGGTCAGAGCATCCGCCTAACAAGCAGGCATTCCCCGTTCAAGCCCCTCTGCAGCACATACCATTTTTCATGTGAAATCTGTATATGAACATTTATTTACATTTTATTGCTGTATAACCTACTAAATAACATTTAAATGTGAACTGGAGTACTGCATTAAATGCACATGTGAAGAGTCAGTACCATAATGAATACGTCAGCAGTAAGCAGGCGTAAGCACAGATAAGCAGTAGTAAGCATATGTAAGCACTAGTAAGCGTGTGCAAGTGTGTTTGTGCGGGATGAAGCACCGCCGACACAGATTAAGCAAAGGAGAAGCTAACTGGGTGTAAGACACTGTGACTGGAAGTCAGCAATGCTTACCTCTGTGCAAACTCACTTACAACCGCTTGAAAGTGCCTTAAGCACACCATATCCAACGGCCGGTGTTCTGCCCAGCAACAAAACAAACAGGTTCTGCAAGGCCGGAACCCAGGACCATGCACACCATACACAAAGCAATTTACCACTAAGCCATGCCAAATATGCAGAAATTGTATGTTGTCAGAAACATAACCCCAGCCCAGTCATGCAACAGTACAGAGAATGTACACCTACAGCTAGATGCGCGTGTGTGTGCAAATATATCACTATCTAAATAGGTACAACATATCTATAGATGCAGTCACACACACACATGTCTATATATATATATATATATATATATATATATGTATATAAATATCCAGAGATATATACATATATATACAAATATATGAACAGATATACATGCAAATGCTTACAACTACACATATATATGTCAGCATCTATATGTCCACATATACCCATCAAGTGATATATGTACGCAGATGGGTCTACCTGATAACATTGACATGCCAAAACACCGACAACAAAATAACCGACACGAAAAAAACGAAAACAAAAAACTTCAAAGACATGAAACTTCACATGCCCGACAGACCAAAATCCTGACAAGCAACGAAACAAATACCTTTCCCAAAAAACACGCACACAACACAAACACACCAAAAACCTTGCAAATCTACACTAAACCTTAAACCCAAACTCTAACCCTAAGGTCCGTCACTATCGCACACTTACCTTACCCGCACCCTAACCCTAACTCACTTAATCCGCTCCTAACCCTCAAGTCCATCACTATCGTACACTTACCTTACCCGCACCCTAACCCTAACTCACTTAACCCGCCCCTAAACCTAAACTCCGTCACTATCATACATTTACCCTTTCCAACACCCTTCCCTAACGTCCTTCACTATCACACACTTACCTTACTCACACATTGACCCTAACGTCTGTCCCTATTGCACACTTACCTTAACATGTCGGTGTTCTCAGCATCGGTATTCTCAGCTGTTGGTCTTCTTCGTTGTCGATCTTTTGGTGTCGGTGTTCTCGTTGTCGGCGATCTGCGATTTTGGCATTTTCAGATAGACCCATGCAGATATATGTCTCCGTAGGTATATTCTGACATAGTTAGAAATATGTAAGCAAATATATATACCCACAGAGGTATATATGGCCAGACATCTGTAGATACCAATGGTAGATGAAAAGAAACATATATGTCCACATGCACCATCAATGGGCCTGAGAGGCCCCAAACAATATACATCATGTACGAATTTGCATACCCCCTGTCCAGCCAAACACATCCGCCCTGCAGTACACTACCAAGCTCATAGTATTGTACATCTGTCATTGAACTAGGGAATTAAATTAGCCCTCTGTTATGTGTCACATGTCGACATCACATACCCCTCTCCCCCACCCACTAGGCGGGCTGAGCAGTACAGGCCCATCCAACCCATGCCATCCCCAACCCATACATGCATAACCCACAGTTCTGCCTCCCCCCACCCACAGCACACACACAGCCACCATTCCTACCCTGATTACCGGCCCGTAGCTACCACACCACCACACATTGCCCCCCCAACCCCCTCAGGACCCATCCCGTATGATGTCCCGACCCAAGTATCCTAGGTGTGGCACACTCCATAGACCATGCACATAGCCAGGGGTACCTATGTAACCCTGGGTGAAGATGAAGGTTGAATACTCAATGTTTGGGTTGTCCCGCATGGGACGAATGTATTCCTGGTACTAACAATAGCTGTCACGTGTGACTCTGTGTACACTAACGGATTTAGTTGTAGGTATCGCAAAGCATACGTGGCACACAAGGTTGGCCGGTATTCACACGAAACACAGCATCCAGCAATACCAGTCAACATTACAGGATATGTAGCTAAATATTTAGAGGTATATGTGCTTGTATAAATACCCATAACTATATAGATACATACCTCCCCCTCTCTGTAGTACAAATGTATACATACATAGACAGACATATAAATAAATACCCACATATACACATATGCAGACAACCATACATCCACGTCATTAGATATATATATATATATATATATATATATATATACAGCAATATATATATATATATAAATATAAATATATATATATATATATATGTGTGTGTGTGTGTGTGTGTATGCAGAAATATATATATATATATATATATATATATATGTGTGTGTGTGTGTGTGTGTGTGTGTAGATATACACAGATATATAGCTATGATATGATACAGTACTTAAGAATGACATATGTTCACAGGCCATGCCAATGGAGGTGAGGGGCCCAAGCAACAAACGTGTAACACGTAGCACGAACCCCCCCCCCCCAGCCGAACAGGGGAAACATACAAACAAACCCACAAACAATGTAAACAATCCACTGCTCCCCAGACCACAGGCAGGATACAACCGAGGGGGGGGGGGACACAGTGAACCTGAGAAGTCGAATCTTGGAACAGAGACAGGAACGTCCCTTGCAGGACACCCCAAAAATTGTCTTATTATAGGAGGAAGCCCATGCGATGACCTGTCAAGGTGGGGCATGTACATACCCGGATTACAAGGGTGGGAAAGCCTGATGACCCATGGGTCGAGACAAAGTATGAGATGGGTCTCGTGAAGTGGAGAGTGTCAGTGTGTAGTGGTGTATTTAGACCCGACCTGCACCCACAGTAAGGATGAGTGCTGTAGAGGAGGTACAGGTGGGGGAGCTATAGGTATGTAATTATGGGTCTAGGCGTGCAGGTGTTTGCTGGAGTGGGTCTATTCGGACCACCCCAAGGATGTAAGCAACAAGTGTTCATTGGGCAGAGCCACCCCCCAACGAGCAGCCACTCCCACTACGAGTCCCACTGCAGCACAGTCTATTTTACATGGCAAAGAATGGTATAACCAGATGTAGATGCAAATATGTAGAGGTATGTGTGTGTATATATACCCATAACTATATGGAGATATACCTCTCCCTATCTGTAGTACAAATGTATACATACATAGACAGACATATATATACATCCATATGTCATTAGATATATATATATATATATATATATATATATATATATATATATATATATATGTGTGTGTGTGTGTGTGTGTGTGTGTGTGTGTGTGTGTGCATACATATACAGATATATATATATATATATATATATATATATATATATATATATATATAGATATAGATATATATAAATATATATATATGTGTGTGTGTGTGTGTGTGTGTGTAAATATAAACATATATATAGCTAGGATATGATACAGCAGTTAAGAATTACATATGTTCACAGGCCGTGCCAATGGGGGTGAGGGGTCCAATCAACAAACGTGTAACACGTAGCATTAACCCCCCCCTCACCTAGACAGGTGAAACATACAAACACACAATAAAAGTAAACAAACCACTGCTTCCCAGACTACAGGCAGGATACTACCTGTGGGAGAGACCTGCCAAGTCTAATCTTGAAACAAAGACAAAAATGTCCCTTGTGGGACAACCCAAAAATTCTATGCATATTTGGGTTTCCAGTCATTACACATATGTCTAACGGCAGGGCATGCATGTTCTCAGACAACAAGGTTGGGGAAGCCTGATGATCCATGGGGCGAGACAACATACGTGATGGGTCCCGAGAAGTGGGGAGTGGGTAGTGTGCACTGGTGTGGACAGACCCTACCTGCACCCGGAGAAAGGAAGAGTGTCAAAGAGGAGGTGCGGGTGGAGAACTATGGGTATGTAATTATGGGCCTAGGCGTGCAGGTGTTGGCTGGAGCGGTTTTATGTGGACCGCCCCAGGGATCTAAGCAATACTGAACATTGGGCAGACCTGACACCTAATGAGCAGCCATGCCCAGTACGAGTCCCACAGCAGCAATGTCTAGTTTACAGGGCAATGGGCAGAATAACCAAATGTGTCATTGCAAACCCACTAAAATGACACCAAAGAACACATAGTTGCAACACCCCACTGTAGGCATGTAAGCCAAACTAATTGGCATCACAAGGTATTATTGCTGTCCTCGCCCCCACCCAGGGATGTGAGTGTCCAGACCTACCCCCAAATGCAGGGTATATACACAGCTGTCACTGTAGAAGAAATGGCCAGCTGTGAACCTACCCGTCAGCCGTCCTGCACATCCCTGGACATGTCCCCTACTATCAGCCCCTCTGTCTGGCCCAGTAACACCACTTACCTATCGACCTCTGTTTCATTCATAGTAATGTTCACAGTCACAAGTAGGTGACACCCTCCACACAACTATATTGGCAGAATCTGGAAAACCCAAACCCAGGTGTATTACCGCAGCTGTCCCAGACTACTCATGTAAATAACACATGAAGGGAAAACTGAAGCACACTTGGATCACCACCTGCTCACCACCTGGCAAAGTCCAACCCCCCCAACACTCTATAACCCTACACCAACTACTGACAATGACACCTCCTGTCCTGCCTCGCATACATATCCCAACACCCTGCAAACCTGCACTACTGCTCCCCCACCAATCAGTCGAATGACCTACTATGCAGTTAAATTGTCCCCCCCCTCCACCTACCCACCTACACCTTCACTATTCACATCTACTCTACAACACAGGTATGGCATAACTAAACCTAACCCGAATACCTGAGTGTAACCTATCCAGAAATGCTAAACTGGAATCCCACTTAACCTTACACTGACCTTCGGGAACAATCATATTTGACATGTACACCTGACGTAAGCATGTATAATACAGACATGTACATGAAGTAGCACGGGGGTATGCGGCAGCAGGCAGGAGTACGCCTGTTTGGGTGGCAGTAAGCAATGCCCACACTGGTTAAGCAATGTGGAGACCAACCCAGTGTAAGATGCCATAACCGGAGGTCAGCAAGTCTGAGCCTAGTGCACACCAGCACATACCGGCCCACACTTCCCCTGCAGTGCCTTAGGCATGCTGTAGCCCACAGCTCTCATCTTGGCCAGTAACAACATAATCAGCACTCCCAGGTCCCCCCCCCCCATGCACACTATAGTCCAAGTGAGTTACAGTGAAGGCATGACAGATATACAATCAGCTGCTGTTATCACAAAGATATCATCTGGCACAGTTAGTCAACAGTATAGGAAATGTATGTAAGTATGTACATTAATACCAGCAAACATGTGCACAGTGCTCAGTCATGGTATTCTGAGCAGTCTATGAGTATCAATGAACAGTGCCTGTCCATGCATACTGTGAGAACAGTAGTGTCGTATAATACTGATGAGTGGAATGGAAAGCAGGCCATGGCGTGGGGGCGTGTTTCATCCGCAGAAGTGGGAGATGAGGCTGGTCTGGTGAGAAACAGTGTAGACTAGCAAAGTGCACTCGTGACACAACAACAGGTCCGTTTGTGGGTCACAGTGATGTTTCCACCAGTATTGGAGGTGGATGAAGGGAAGGCTCGAATGTACATGGACTAAACGATGAAGAGCCTGCAGAAGATTGCATCGAGACAGTAATATGTAGGAGTACCGAGAGTATTGAGATGTGTAGAGAGGGAAATGTGTGGAGGTATGGTATGGCAGGGCTAGCAACTGGAGAATGGATGGGTACTGTGTACGTGGAGCTCGGGGGCCGGGGAAACGGAGCATGAGTATGACATTAAGGTAGAAATATGCAAATTATGCAGAACTGCAATAGTGTAGTGGGCAGAGCATCCGCCTAATGTGCACGCATTCTCGGTTCGAGTCCCACTGCAGCACATTCTATTTTCCATGTGAAATCGGTATAACAACATCGTTTTGCTGTATAACCTACTAAATGACATTTACACTTGAACAGGAGTATTGAATTGCACATAGCCCACTCACTATTCAAAGGACATGAGACGACACATAGATATGTATACACAGACAACCTTTAATGGTGTATTTAAGCAATAACCCATGCTTGGGTGTGGGTAATGCTGGATTTACCCATGGTTGGTGTGGTTTGGTCATGAGGGAGAAGCCTGACTGGCCAAACAAAGACAACCATGGGTAAATCTAGCATTACCCACACCCAGAAGTGGGTTATTGCTATTATGCAATGACATTATTTAAGGAAAAAAAAACTTACTTTTCTTAAATAATGGCATTGTATAATGCCTCCTTGCTGCCCTTCCGCAGCTGTCCAGTATTCTCTGGCAGGTCTGATGTACTGCACATGCGTATGCTTACGCAGTACATCAGAACTGTGTGTGTGGAATCAATGGAGAAAGAAAGATCTCCGTTGCTTTTAAAAACTTGTCTCGCTATGTTAAAAGAGTTTAACATAGCGAGATAAGTTTAAAAAAAAAAAAGCAATGGAGATTTTCCTTTCTCCATTGCTTTTTTTTAAGATATCTTGTTATGTTAAACTCATTTAACATAGTGAGATAACAACAACGGAGCTCTTCCATTCTCTGTAGCTTATACTAATGAAAAAAGTCCAGGCGACAGGACCTTTTTCCATTAGTATAAGTCTTTGATTTACAGCGTGCACGCTGACCAATCAGCATGCACATTTTGGAATATTAATGGGGGGGTCATTGTATAATTTACAATAATGTATGCTATTACCAACAGCACATAGAGCTGCACTTATTTAATCAGTGAGGAATGCAAGACCTACACAGAAAAGTAGATGCAGACAGTGTGGATATATAACATACTATGCTGTCCAGGCCAGGGCTGTCAATTCGTACAACTGTTGACAAAGGATTTGCCATCAAGATAGGTAACAATAAACAATAACAGATGTAGTTCAGTAGCCATCAGTTATACCCTGTAGTCAAGGCCTAGGGGGACATTTATTACCTGTGATAATGTCTATGTATCTGTCACATGTATGGACCCTGACCAACAAATATCGTGGGAGTCCACAATATGACTGGGATGATAGCAGGAATGCTAGCAGTATATTATGATAGGCCAATACTGAACAACCCCTAACCGTATCACAGCAGGACAAAGCCAGCCATATATGTGGAGGACAGAGGTAGGAACACAGGGCCATACTCGTATTATTGCTGTTACACACCCTGCAAATTGCTGGTGTTACAGGATTCGTTGCAACATACCCTTATGCAAGAATAACATCAGGAACACAACTGGAAGTAGCCATGTACTGATAGCATGCAACAGACAGATTGCCGGGGATATATCTAGGACAAGCCCAGTGTGGTGCTCAGGCAAAAGCAAACAGACAATCCACTGGCCATCATGTGGATAGGCCCACTGTTGAGAGCTATGCAGACAGACTGCATTCCATCCTAAACTACTATGTACACGCAAACACTGCAAGACCAGCAATATACAAAGCACATAACAACACTACTCACTCTGTCTGTAGGTCTGGAACTTCTTAAGATTGTGTAGTTGTCCTGTGTCTGCAAGCCCCGCTGTAATAGGTACTACAACCTGCCATATGTAACACTGCTGCCCACATACAGGAAGGATGTCCTCCATACTGGAAAGGTGAATGGACAACACCCACATGAGTAAGCAATTTTTAGTAGTGGGTTGCCATGACGATGGTTAACAGAATCACTACACAGCAGGCTGCAAGCAGTCAGCAGCTGTTGCACACTGATTGGTGCAGAGCCCATCACCTGATCATGTGCATCACCTACAAAAGCCATGCTGAAATCCATTCAAACCAACTCATTCACTCTACTGGAGAGAGAGAGAGAAAGAAAAAAACAAACATATAAAATAGAACTCACACAGTGGTTGGAAACAAATAACTACAGGCCACAACTGGGAAGGCATTACACCCATCCAAACACTAAAAGGTATGTAAAACATAACGGTATGTAATTTAATGTAGTATGTGGTATAGATTAATAGGATATATGATGTAGAATGTTTGATATGTGCCATCTGTAGTTGTCCCTGTCATGATGTCCCACTGAACAACTGCTCTGGACAATACTGCCTGTCCCTGTATGCAGTGGGACATACCCGCCAACTGTGCAGATCAGCAATGAATGACAAAGATGTTAGCCAAAATATCTGTGTATGTTATGTTAGTGTGGACAATAGCTGTTGGTGGAAGTACTGCCATCATGATAGACACATGGGTCAGAGCAAACCACTTGCAGGACAGTCATGTGAATGTGTAATGTAGCATGCACAAATGCCATAGGTGTGTAATAGGCATACCAGCAATCTCATATCATAGTTACCACCCTAATGTTAGGTTGTGTTCACATGTGGCACCTGTCTGTTGCAGCAAGGCAGAACAGTGCAGCTGTGAATGAAAGACGGTTACAAAATGTGGACCAAATGTCTGTATACACTCCACATATCTGTGTGATACGGAATGTGATGTGTATGTGTACAGATACAGAAACTCATATAGACATAGGTATATCAACAACGTACAACATATATCTACACATATATGTACATAGATGTATATTTATACACATATATACAGTGGCACTGACAATGGCATGCAGGTGAAATAATCTGTAACAGGCCAGCAAAGATAAGTGTTCCCACAGGGAGCATGGCTACAAACACATAGCACAAAGCATGGCACATACACATAGCACAAAGCTTGGTACAATACAACATATGTCCCAATGGTAGGTAAGCAGCTGACATAATTGCAGTCTGTGAACGTGTTGTTGTAGCTGATATGGTGGGGGGAGACATATATGTGTATTAAGAACTATGGTAACCCTGCTGTATGGGTGGCTCAGACCTGTTTCCATCCTTATGTCTTCCAGGAAACTTGTCGTATTAGTCGTCCTCCCGTGTACAGCGCCGCTGAAACAGAGATCATCATCGACCACCTGATACAGCACTACATACTGCTTTTTGGCCAGACAGCCCACAACCAGCAGGAGAGGACCGCCCTGTGGAATGAGCTAGTCTACAGGGTCACTGATGTCGGACTGCATAACCGCAGCTATGAGCAGGTCTGGCATCACTGCACCGACCTGCTTCACCATGTACATCAGAGTGCAGCTGCCGTAAGGGGGGACCACCTCACAATGGGGGGGGGGCAACCCACCCATCCACCCCTCATCCATGTGGAGGAGCTTCTCAGCAGCCTTGTGGCACCTGTCTGCCCGCAGCATCAACACCTGGCAGGGCACATCTTGGAGGTGGGTGCCAACGACACACCAGTTGAGAAGCATGCAGGAAAGGCCCCAGCGCACATCGGTACCCCACTTGTGTGCATGCATCTGCATCTGTACAGGTACATCATGCAAAACTGAGATGTCATATACATAGTCTGCTGCTGTGTAGTAGTAATAAACTGTTGTGTATAAGCTGTAATATTGTGTAATTCTACTGTTGATGTAAAGTAATGCTGCACTCACCTGTTATGAATGCCACAGCTGTGGCCACTGACATCAGCTTTCTCACACTCCTATGTAGGTCCCTCCAGGATACCAGCAAGGCAGCAGCCTGTAGCCGGTGAGTATGGTTCGTGTTCATGCATGATGATAAACTGGGCATGTAATAGTTATGGGCTATCCCCCATGCACATGTCTAACACACCTACCCATACTGCATGCTGTACACATTCAGGTTTTGTTGCTGAGAAATGCACTGCATCACAGTAGAGACCATACTGAGTTATCGGAAGGGTACAACAGACACATGCAAGATAACTAACATCCTGTCAATGTGCAATGTGTCCACAGGGGTGTGACATGTGGCAGGACACACGGCCTACAGTAGGGACATGTGTGACTCAACACAACCATGGCTGCAGCTGTACACAATCAGGTTAAGTAAACATTGCAGATGTAACTCTGACCCTACAGCATTCATGACAGCAGTGTGTGCACTCCAAGGGATGTGCACATAAGTAAACCTTGCAATCATGCAGAGGTCTGGGACATGTGTAGGGCACCCCTCACAGCCATGGTAAGGTCTGCTGGTTGTCAGTGTAATAGTCATGCACTGGTCATACATGCATTGCTGATGTTGTTATCTGTAACACAGACATCAGGCATCCACAGCTGATAGTTGTTCACATATCATCCCAGGTATGTGTTGCTACAACACATAGGGGCTGTGAGCATTGGAGCTGACATAACCAACACAGTACTACACCTGCGAGGTATGGTGCACAGTACAAGGCAGGGTGCGGAACAGGTCCACAGTAACACTTTGTACACAGGTGCAGTGTTAACATGGGGAGGGGCCATCACATACCAGCAAAGCCCATGCCTCACACACATGTATACTGCCACTAGCATGATGTCACTATAGTTGCACTGCATGCTGTTGAGCTCCATATGTAATGCATGTTGACAGAAGGCTAATGAGAGGACTGTGTGTACAAATGTTGTGCAACTCCACATGTAGGAGTGTGGGGTGTGTGTGTCTCGGTTGTGTTCATAAGTGCAATCTAGTGGAGTGTGGACGATGCATGTCAGATGTGTGTGTGTGTGTGTGTGTGTGTGTGTGTGTGTGTGTGTGTGTGTGTGTGTGTGTGTGTGTGTGTGTGTGCGTGCCCATGTATGCACAGGTGATAGTGGGATTGACCATATGGTGGTACTTCCCCTTGGGATTGTGCTGTACATGGAGTGAGACATGGGACATCAGGACAACCTGTCAGGTATGTGAACAAAGGACAGCTGACAGCATAACAAGGTCTGTAGCATGAAGCATGCATTGAGAGGTCCAGTACATACCAGGTATACACATCATATTGCCAGTAGCCAATAGGTAACTGGCTACCCACATATACAGCACTACAAATGCAATGGGGAATTACCACAGCACATCAATGAGTGTATCCAGGTCTGTTGTCCGCATGATGGGTCGCTTGTGCAGCAGATGTGGCATGGACTGGGCAAGACTGTAGTATGAGGCTCTGGTGTGTGACATGTGTAGTGAATGTAGCAGCCCCATCCATATAGGGGCCTCGTACACCATTACTGCCCATACACAGGGTAATACAGGGTGACAGCAGTGAGGCCATGTACAATCTACTCCACCCAGGTCAGGGAGGCGATGGAGTAACAGGTCAGGTGTGGTAACCACATGTGTAGGCATGGAGAGGGATGATATGTTAATGGGCTGTAGTGATGGGTGTATATTAGCAAGTGCCATGCAGGATGGGGAACATATGTAACTGACTGTAGGACTGTCTGTAAACTCAGGGAAAATGAGGTAGTAAGGTGGCTGTCAGTGTGAATGTGTGTGAGTGTGTGTACTGTTATGCACTGCTGTACAGGTCTTAACGTGTGTATTTCTTTCCCCCACAGATGGCGAGGTGGGTCAGGGTCCATCCTGCATGCAAACTGAGGTAGATGTCCCTACAGACACCAATGATGATGAAGGTACAGGTGAGGCACAGGTGAGGTTGTCAGAGGCCGACACTGTGCCAAGATGTGTCATCACCCTCCTATCCACCCCAAGCCCTCACACAGTTACAGTGCCCCTACAAACCCAATCAAATGTGGCCATAGCAGAAGGACAGTTGGCACTTGGTGGCAATGACCAGGAAAGTGTGGTGTCCATGCCAACAGTGTCGGGTCACAGTCGGCATAGCCAGATGTCCGGAAGGCCACCACATTGGAAGATGTACCATGGTGCTCGTGGGAGGACCGCAGGTCATCATGCCCCTGGCAGAGACGCTACAACTGGTACCACGAGGAGCATGTTTCAGGCCATAATGGAGGCACAGGCACATATGGAAATGCACTCCAGACAGGTCCTGAGGCTGCAGAGGTCTGCTTTAGCAGTTGTAAGTGGCAACCTCCATGAACTCGCTGTTGCCTTCTGTAAATATACTGAGGTCATGGATAGATGGTGGGGTGAGATGGTTGGCCTCCTCGATCATGGTATGTCTGTGCTAGAACATGTGGTGGGAGTGGTGCGACAGCTGTGTGGATGTAGGCCAGAAACACCAGCAGCTGGCAGTCAACGTGGACATGCCAGGACACACAGCTGCTCCAGTAGTGGCAGTACCAGCCCCAGCACACCACAGGGGCTGCTGTCCACACCACAGCAGGCTTTGTGCACATGGCCCTGGCCAGGCCCAGGTGGGACATGGTTCCAGTGGACGTATATCATCATCAGGGGAGAGTAGCACCTCAAGGTCTGTACCTGCATGTGCCCATGGAACCCCTGGCAGGCACAGTCAGCGTGTCTGTGGCCAGAGGCACTGAACTGCACACCCTGCCAGGTATGGTCTGCAGCTGTCCAACATTACCCGTATAGGGCAGCCACATGGTGGAACTGTGTGCATGCATACCCACACACTATGCAACCATACATAGGGTGACCCCATACCGACACGCACCACATCACCACGCCCCAATCAAGGAACCACAACCCTCACCCACACACATGGTGATACATGTTTGGACCACCCTCGGCCTCTAGAACACCTGCAACACACCCTGTGCATATGATGATACCTGTGCCACATCCCTGCCATCCATAACATCAATGCAGGGACAGACTAACATGGTTCTGATGCACACCATGACTGTGATAGAGTGCAACAATGTACTGCAGTGTAGAATGTAGTCAGGGGTAATGTGTACTGTATACATGTCAGGTAGTGTAGCCATGCAGCTAAGATGACATTCACACACCCGGTGCATATGATGATACCTGTGCCACATCCCTGCCATCCATAACATAGATGCAGGCACATGTTAACAGGGTTCAGATGCACACCGTGACTGTAACAGAGTGCCGCAATGTACTGCAGTATAGAATGTAGTCAGGGGTAATGTGTGATGCATACATGTTAGATAGTGTAGCCATGCAACTATGATGCATCTCAGCTGTTTGTAACACCAATTGATATCCCTATACTGTCATCAATTTGTGCTGTAGGCATACATGTGCCAGCAGGAGGATGGTCTGCAGTCGTATTCCACAGGGGTATGTCAGTGTGGTGACACCATGGCCGTGACATATGTGGTGTACAGTTGCACACATGCCACAGTTATGTATAACAGTTATTGGCCATGCAAACATGATCGGTGGCCTGCTGGTACAGGTATAATCTACACCCTTATGTTAACCCATCCACATACACACACACATATCCTTACTTGGTGACACTGTGTCTAGACCCAAACCCAGGTATGTAGTGCTACTGAATTGTGTGGCTGTCATTGCACACATGACACCATCTGTAGGGTGAAGTGTGTACCAGTTCACGTGCTACATGCAGACCATCCACAGACATGCACAAAATGGTAATGGGGGATGTAATGTTTGTATATGGTGAATACATACTGTGTCATAACATCATATACACATTGACCGACACATAACAGGTAGACACACATCTTAGAGACCTGGTTGAATAGTTGCTAACTAACTATTTCATGTGTCCAATGGGTTACAGGTAGGCTGCACACAACACATGTGTAACTGGGCTTTATCCTGTTATCTGTTACCTGTATGGGTGATGGTGACATTGGCCACCTGAGAGTGTTATGTGGGCCATATACCAGGTGTACCATGGTGTAAAGACAGTGTACACAGCACCTACATCCTCCACTGGATATTGTACACACTAGAACCCATCTTGATACTCTGACATACCCACTATCACACATTGGCCACAACATAAAAACAACCCATTGCATATCACAACAGTGGTACCACAGGGATATGCATATGATGCACATGCCACAGGCATAGTAGGGTGTTGCATTGTGTTGCCACACCTATGGGTGACAACACCAGTATCCTTACTACTGTGTGGCAATGTGTATTGTAATAGGAGTATGTGGACTCAGACTGGTGTACCCTACAGATATGCAGACATGCACATATACACACACGTGGCAGACCTCAATGGGATTCCCATGCCTACTGACCCATTGGTGCAACACTGTTGTGCTGGTACTGCAAGGCACATGTATCTGTTAGGGAGCGGAGTGTAACAGGCTACATGTTACATTAATGGGGTTGAGAGGCACCACACACTATACAAGTTGCACAAATAGGCATCTCCCAGCCAAACACATCCGCCCTGCAATACACTACCAAGTGTTGGAGATCCCATAACCAGGGCCAGTGGCAACATGGGCACACAATGTTACCTGTACTACATCCCACCTGTATGATGTCAGGCTGTTATTGGTAACATATCATGCAGTACAGTCTGGCTTCCATGGGAAATGTATTATGTGGAAGCCATCAACATTACCAGGCTTCAGATACACAGAACAAATATGCAGATACAGGTATACATATTTATAATTTATATATATATATATATATATATATATATATATATATATATATATATGTACATATACATGTGACTACACATAACACGCAGTTATATGTACAGTACGATACATAAGTGGTAGGTGCGCACAATATGGAGCAGCCACTATGCCTACAATTGACCCCTGAATGACTGGACACTGTATGTGTCACCCATACAAATGACAATTGTTGCCTGTAACATACACCCACAGAGAGGTCATAGGTGAAACAACACCCACAGGTTTGCAGACATGGTAACCTTTCATTGTGTACTATTACAGTTCTACATGCCATGCCATATTGCTGTTCAGACACTGACAACTATATCAATGGAGTGATGCTACAGTGGACCAGTTAAACTCATACAGTAGGCTGGAAGGTTCACAGCTGTTGCTGTCCAGGCCAAGCCATTCACATTGTACAATAGGAAAGACACACTGGGCCACAGGATACCTAACAATTGACAGTATGTACTCCAGGTATGTAGTTCATCAGCCTCTATCTACACACTGTACAAACACAGTAGGTGGTAAAGACATCTTATGACCACATGGGTTGTAACTGCTACATAACATGGCATAACTGACACCATCACAAGCACAGCAACACACAGAACAGTTTGTATGGCAGGGGGCAGTAGTCCTGCAGTACCCAGATCCATGTCAGTAGTGTGTATATAGGTGAAGTATATAATACTGTACATCCAGATACCTTAAGGCAGCTCAGCCCTGATACCCCCACATTTTGTAACGACCTAGGTCTTTTCTGGTGCTCTCTCCTAGACTCAATAATACAGGGTCATATACCACTGTTAAATACACTGGGCTCTGCAGTGCATGAGGGCACATATGTACTGTGTAGGTGGCACCCACACATATATGGCCCCAGCCCCACCATATGTGTGGGGGTTACAACGGCAGTGGACTGATGGCAGACATGGCAGTGTGTTATAGTCCCAGCCCACTATGGATCAACCACCAACATCATGACATGTGTGCACAGCTTGGTATGTAGGTGATGGACAGAGGCTGGAATACAGGCACATATGTGGACAACTATTACCATACACTACGCAAGTCGCAGGTGTTACAGGATAGTCTGTAACATACCCTTAGTCAGGGAATTGCTGGTATGGACGGCCATGGATGTAGCCATGTACCTGTAACATGGAACACACACACTGCCAGTGTATCTGACACAAGACCTGTGTGGTTGACAGACAATACATGATAGGCACAGCTCTGGCCGACATGAGGGTAGGCCCACAGTTGTGTGCTATGCAGATGGACTGCATTCCATGGCAAACTAGTATCTGTACTTCTTGATACTCCTACAATTATGTGGCTGCCCTGAGTGTGCCAATTTTTCTGTATGGGGTATTACTGCATGCTGTCAGTAGCACTGCTGTCCACACACAGGACGGATGCCCATCACACAGGAGATGTAATGGGACCACGCACACATGATGTGGGAATCTATAGTGGGTGGTTGCCATGACAGTGTTAAATGGGTGTAGTACACATGTGTAATCGCATATCTGGCTATCTGGATATGTATATGTACATATATTCTCACCATAGTTCCTGGACATGACGTGTAGGCCAACCCCAGTCCATATGTTTCCAATGTAGTAGTTGCAGGGGATGTCAGGTATCTATAGCAGGTATAATAGTAGGTTACTGCTACTGTCATTGGGATTGTTTTCACAGACATGGTGCATGTGGCAGGTCACATCTGCTCATAACATGTGTGCCATTGGTTACTGAACGACATCTAAAGGACATCAGTGTACAGTACCGCTGCTAGCAAGTAATGCCGCTGTGGACTGCAGCAGAGATATTGGCCAATTTATGTGGGGGTCTGACACAGTCTGTACAGTCCAGAGGTATTCACATAAGCCCTAAGTGTTACACATGTGTACCATGCCTGACAATATGGATGTGGATGGCCATGTAGATGGGTATAACACATAATGACTGGTATATAATGTCCACCATAGGTCATGCATTCACACACCCCTGCCTGGCCTGTAACGGTATGACCACTGGTACAGGGGTGCCATGGCGACATACTACACAGTAGGTATTGCCATACATCTGCACTGCATCCCACTGCCCTGTCTGACATACATGACTGTTAGGGGAGGTCCAGCAGCAGGACATCTGGCTAGCATCTGCACATGACATCCCACTGGGTAGGTACACTCAGCTGCTAGGCATGTCACAATGCACTGGGCAGGCTGCAGGCAGACTGGCTCAACACTGGCCTACACCTCCCAAGGGGGAATGCACATGTACCTGCATATAAAGCAGGCTCCACAGGCATGTCACAGCACAGGGTAAGATACACCTGTGTGACAGTGCATATCAACAACCAATGTGAACACAGCCACATATGGTTAGCTAGCATGGTATTACAGTATATGAACTATGTGTATGACACCATCCTCATATGTGCCACTCACAGACTGACCCTACATATACTGGCCTGCTACACAGTTTGGTCTATTGGCTGTCTGTGGTATGGGACACATGTGTTTATGGCCCTACAAACATGTACACCACTACAGTACCATACAGTGGGGTAGGATGTAACATCTGATAGTAGGGGAACTACAACAATGTCATCTACCACAGTCTGTACACAGGCTAAGGTACATATCAACACTACACACACTGTCAGCATTCACCATAGGTACACAGACCTCAGTACTGTATGAACATCCACAGAATGTGCAGGTAATGTAATGTAATGTAACCCCTACTGTACATAACATGTGTAGCAGTCAGATATATCAGTGGCTTGTTCTCAGATATGATGCCACAAAGTATTGTGTATAACACATATGCACCACTTCATGCATGACATATGTACAAAAGTTGACAGAGGTGTGGCTGGGAGAACATACACAGGGCCAGTATTGACATGTTGCTGTGATAACCACATACATTTACTGTTGTTACAGGGTTGTTGCAACATATGTCCTTTGAGGGATATGACGTCTGTGACTACCACAGCTTTCTCCATCTACTGACTGCAATCCTCACACTACCTTCAGCAGTTGACAGCTAGATGCTCCATGGGTGACACATGCAACCATGGACACAATACTGCCCAAGCTGCAGATGACCCTGCAAATGGAGATTCCCCATCAACATGGAACTGACTTGGCAGGTATTGAGACATGTACATCAGCCATAGCCACACAAACACTGTGAAAGCAACATTACTTCAAATGCAGTATAGCGGCACTTACAGGCTGTAGTCTGGTCAGGCACATCCACATCCTGTTTGTTGCACTGTTTCCCAGTGTATGTTGTTAGAGGTACACCACAATCCATCTGAGATGCTGTTTGGCACACAACAGATCTAGTTCCTGCTCACAGTGGGATTGTTTCCATACAATTGGCTATGGGGATGTTACCACAGCTGTTTCACATGCAATCAGCTAGGGTAGGGCTGTGATTCATGCAGAGGCCATCAGCTGATCATGAGCATTACTTACATTACACATGTTGCTGCCTAAGCAAGGCAGGTGTAGGTCTCCACATCCACCTGAGAGGGGGTGGGGGATGCAGACAGAGGCTAATACATGTCAGGGAGGGGTGGGAGTGTAAAACTGAAGCATGGTTGTATCACACACCTAGCAGCACAGGGTATCAAACCCCTGATAACTATGTTGTGCTAGCACAGTTCGCTGCAATTATTGGATGTGCCACATGGGTTACCTGTTGTGAAGCACTCAGAACATATATGTGATGGTGCATGACATCTGCAACAGGGATACAGTAGCTGTATAGTAGGTGACATACACGTGCCTGTCACCATGAACAGGTGCCAGCGTCAACATAGCCACACTCTCACAAGGACACACACACATTGACACACATGGGAGAGCCAGGAGTACAATTCATCAGTTGTGTGATTGCCACATTACACTACTGTGCAGGTATCCCATGCACCACACAGGTCATACAGGGGCTGTATGGGTGAAGGGTATGGGAAGGTGTCTGACATTAGACAGCATGCTGCAGCATGGTGGTTGTAGGGAGTGTGGATGTGAACATCTGCAGCATGCAACACACACACAAACACACAGGGTGACACTACTGACATGCATGTGTGCATGTCTGCACAGGTGTGTGGTGTTCAACTGTGCCAGATGGCTGTCCAAGACTAGGCGATGGGTTTACCTTGGCATCAGGCCACATGATGATGGTCTGCATTGTGACTCATGGATGTAGTGTCTGCATTTGCCCACACAGGAGGGTATTGTATCCCCATCCAGTCAAATGGGTGACTACTGTGTGTGGGCAATACTGTGCATTGCTTGCCATGTCTATGTTCCTTCCTCCATGACATGGACGGCATCTGGGATGTACATACCTCCCACATACATGTGGAACTGTACCTGGGGTGTCCTGCCCATGTTGTGAACACAGATTATCATCAGATGTGCCAGTCCTGGCCACCTGTGGCAAGAACTGGTAATGGCCAGCAGCTTTACCCTGCACCTACATGGTGTGCATGTTATCAGAATTCCTTGGTGTCAGTGGCATCTGTCCATACAGGCATGTTGTCAGGCATGGTATGTCTGTTGTGGGTCACATGTGATGGCACCACAGGTGATGCAGTTGTCCATGGGGGAACATCAGGGAGGTGCACTGTCTGCACGTATGTGCATATTGGACACATGGACTGGGTGTCATGCCCTCTGTGGCCCACCGCTGTCACTCCATAGTTACTATCAGTGGCCAATATGCAGTGTACTAACCACATATTGGCTGTTACCTAGGCATGTGTGTGTGTATGACACATGGGGTGAGTGTGTGCTCTGGGTAATACTGGGGTTGCTAACTGTGATTGCCTGGCCTTGATGTCACATGTCTGGTATGGCTCTGCACCCTGGCCTCTCAGCCATATCGCATGTGTTATCCCTGTACAGTGGACATTGTGATATATAGTATGGCCACCATATAAGAAATATGTAAAACCTGCTCCATATTGGCCACAGGTGTCACACAGTCATAACCACCTCTACACAGGATACGGGTTACAAACGCACACACACACACACACACACACACACACACACACACACACACACACACACACACACACACACACACACACACACATGCACACCTGTCATGTTTGGGAGTAGAACTCCTACCTAACTAGTGCATTACACTACAGCACTATGCAGTTATAGTACATGCCATGGATATTATTGGAGTAGTCCTTGCCCAAAAGTGTATTTCACACTGACTGACATCAGCAGGATTTCCAAAGTAGAGCTTTGAAATTACTGCGAGAGACTAGCCTAAAATGCATTGCTCCCTACACAGACAGTGACACACACAATACATCCAGAACTGCCATCTGCGGGGATTGAACGCAACCACACTTCTAATTCACAACACAGCAGTATGCAGTTACAGGACGTGCTACGGTGATTACTGGTCTACAACCTTTCCAGAGGTGTATTTCTAGGTGCGTGACATCGGCAGCCTTGCCAAAGTTGGGTATTTGAAATGTAAGGCATGTGAGTAACCTAAAAGCATTGCTCTCTACACAGTCAGACACGCACGCATACACACACAGTTGGCAGGTCGGGGACTAGAACTCCCAACTAATTCCTTAATCACACTACAGCCATATGATGTTATGGGACATGCTAAGGAGATTACTGGGCTACAATCATCCCAGAGGAGTATTTCAAGTTGCGTGACATCAGCAGCCTTGCCAAAGGAGGGTATTCAACTTGTAAGGGGTGTGAGTAGCCTACAAATTATTGCTCTCTACACAGTCAGTGACAGACAGACATGCACACATATGCACACACAAACTGACACATGCACAGTTTCCACGACTGGGGTTTGACCTCCTACCTAACTACATTATCACACTTCAGCAGTACGCAGTTACAGCATGCGCTATGGAGATTACTGGGCTACAGCTTTCCCAGGGGAGCATTTCTAGGTGGGTGACATCAGCAGCCTTGCCAAAGCTGGGTATGTGAAATGTAAGGGGTGTGAGTAACCTAAAAACATTGCTCTCTACACAATCAGACATGCATGCATACACACACATTTGGCAAGTCAGGGGCTAGAACTCTCAACTAACTCCTTAATCACACTATGGCCATACAATGTTATGGGACATGCTATGGAGATTACTGGGCTACGATCGTCCAGAGGTGTATTTCAAGTTGCGTGACATCAGCAGCTTGCCAAAGGAGGGTACTCGTCTTGTAAGGGGTGTTAGTAGCCTAAAAAGCATTGCTTTTTACACAGTCAGTGACAGACAGACATGCACACATATGCACAAACAGACTAACACATGCACAGTTGCCATGACTGGGGTTTGACCTCCTACCTAACTACATTATCACACTACAGCAGTACGCAGTTACAGCATGTGCTACAGAGATTACTGGGCTACAGCTTTACCAGGGGAGTATTTCTAGGTGCCTGACATCAGCAGCCTTGCCAAAGTTGGGTATGTGAAATGTAAGGGGTGTGAGTAAACTAAAAGCATTGCTCTCTACACAGTCAGACATGCACGCATACACACACAGTTGGCAGGTCAAGGGCTAGAACTCACAACTAACTCCTTAATCACACTATGGCCATACGATGTTATGGGATGTGCTACGGAGATTACTGGGCTACGTTCATCCTAGAGATGTATTTCAAGTTTTGTGACATCAGCAGCCTTGCCAAAGGAGGGTATTCAACTTGTAAGGGGTGTGAGTAGCCTAAAATGCATTGCTCTCTACACAGTCAGTGACAGACAGACACACACACATACTCACTCACAGACTCTCACATGCACAATTGCCACGCCTGGGGTTTGACCTCCTACCTAACTACATTATCACACTACAGCAGTATGCAGTTACAGCATGTGCTATGGAGATTACTGGGCTACAGCTTTCCCAGGGGAGTATTTCTAGGTGGGGGACATTAGCAGCCTTGCCAAAGTTGGGTATGTGAAATGTAAAGGGTGTGAGTACCCTAAAAGCATTGCTTTCTACACAGTCAGTGAGAGACAGACACACACCCAAACAGTGACACACACTCACACAGTTGCCATGTCTGGGGTTAGAACTCCTACCTAACTAGTCTATCACACTACAACAGTATGCCATTATGGGATGTGCCACATAGATTACTGGACTACAACTCTCCCAAAGGTGTAGTTCACAATGGATAACCTCAGCAGGCTTGTCAGGGTACCGCTATGAGGTGGCCAGTGTGTGCCTGGCCCATACAGCATTCATGTAGAGGTGACATGCCACAGGCAGCCACACACGGGGTCATATGTCACAGGTGCATGTCTAGGGCAACTAGCTGAATATGTCCTTGTACAGCTATGGTGCACAGCTGGCACGTGGACCACATAGTCTGTGGTGCTGAAAGGTACTAGTCGCTAGTAACTGCAGTGTGTGACATCTGCAACTGATGTGTTTGGGGCCCTTTGGCTGTACTCAGTGGGACAGGCATGGATGGCTCCTTGTCACGGTCACCCTCTTCCACACATCTTTATCTATCTACCTTTGGTATATTATGGTGTGTTGTCCTTACATATATTTCTGTATTCCTATCCACTGTGTGTGCAAGGCATGAGTGGTGCATACTGACATGTGTCTGCAGTAACTATTGCAACCGCTGGATATGTCTGGTCGATTGGTGTTTGCATACATGGCCTTCATGTGTTTAAGTGTGTGAGCATGCCCAGTACGACCTCTCAGCATGTTGATGATTGACATTGCCTTCATTTCTCTAAGTGTGTGATCATGCCCAGTAAGGTCATCTGTTATGCATGTGTGGAGCATGTCCAGTGGTTTGTACTGCACAGCTAACCTTTGTGTTGCACACCATCAAGTAGCATGCTGTGTCTGCAGGGTATCCACCAATCATTTGGCATTGACTGTTGCAACATGTCTGCATAGTGGGGGGTACACCTGACTATTTCTATGTTTCGACACAGGATTGGGGGGAACGCACCTGACTGTTACTGTATTTCTATGTAGGGGGCACACCTGACAGTTGTACACATTTGCTAGGACTGTACTAGTATGTCCTGTAGTCCATTTCAGTCAGTAGTCTTACCCATCGTGCTGGCTATGCCATACCGGTGTACTTCCGTTCTTATCTTTTGATTGCATACACATTTGTTTCTGACTTCCTAGCTGTCACAACTGACATCCCACTACCTGGCCTGTTGTAGTCTGTCCGTGTAGGCCTGTGTGGGGGTCACCCTTACCCCTCATTCAGAGGCCATACCATGGCATTTGTTTGTGTTTGTCTACACCTGTCCTGCTGGCTGTGACTGTTGTTGGGTATGTGAACCCTCCTGAGTGGCATGTGTGAGTCCCTTATCTTGTGGGTGCCCCAGTATTGTGGGTGGTGCTGCAGGGCTGCCTATATTGGATGCTCATAGTACACTGCCTACACATGGTTAGGCACAGGTAGTGTAATGTTTGGCATCCCTTTTACTGTACGTCAGAGTCAAAGAGAGGTGCTATTCCCTGGGTCCCTCCCATGTCAGTGTATATGTTATGCGTTGCCTCTTTGCTAGGGCCAGGGCATACTGGGCATGCCTCCTTCTGCCTACTGGGGCAGGCTCAGGTTGTTCCTCCTCTGAGTCACTCTATGCCTGTGTAGGCCTTGGCATTGGTGGGGGGGCTATATGGCCCTGCCTCTTGCTGCTCCTGCTGCAACTGTTTCTGCAGGATCATATTGTGTGTGTCCAGGCACCGGAACTGTGACTTGAGCATCCCAAACACATGCTCTATTATGATTCTTGTTTGTGTGTGTGCCTCATTATGGAGTTCTTGTTCTGGTGTGTGTGCATTTCTGATGGGTGTCATCAGCCACGGCTCCAGTGCGTATCCATCATCCCTCACTAAGTGACCGTGTAGGATGCCCCATTGGCAAATTTCTGGTACAGCTGCATCAAATGCCAGATGTGGGAATCTTGATAACTTCCAGGGCAGCCAGCACACATGTTCAGTATTATGCCCTGCGAATCGCACATGACCTGGCAGTTGATGGAGGAGAAGCCCTTGCGGTTGATGTAGACTCTACCCTGTTCACCAGGTGGTGCTTTGATGCGTATGTGCATGCATTCTATTGCACCGACTACCTCAGGATATTCTGCTATTTGGTGGAAGAGACACATACTGCTGGCCAATGCCTCATGGGTGAAGGGGAAATATACGTGCTCACCGACGTGCTGCCAAGGCATCCAGGAACTAGTGGAGTACCCTGGATGCTGATGCCTGTGAGATCCCCATCATATCCCCAGTTGGCCTTTGGAAAGTACCTGTAGCTACTATTCTTAGGCCTACACATACTTTCATTTTTCCACTGGGATGGGTTCCCCTCTGTTAGTTCTGTGTGTCATGCATGGCCGGCACAGCTCAACAATCTGCTTTAGGAGGTCCCTGTCCACCCTGTAGTGCTCCAATATCTTCAGCTCATGTAGCAGTTTGTAGGTTACCCTGGGTCTGTACACTCTTCTTCGTCTCCTCACTATGGGTTGGTCAGCAGCATTCTCATCCTCACCACCCTCAGCCTCTTCCACAAGTTGTATGATAGCTATTGCAGCCCCTAACATATTGCTGTTGTGAGTGTTAAAAGTTCCCTGCTTGTTTACACCGGTGGTGTAGGGTGTGGGAAAAACGGTGGGGGTACGTGTTTGCATAGTTTATAGTGGTGTTCTGGGCTGGGCTAGTCTGCTGCCTGTGTAATTGGCTGGTTCCAATACATTTCACCTGGCAGTGAACCTAGTACTCCTTGATTAACTTCCTACTGTCACTTTCCCTTCCCATTGCCCTTCTGATTCATCCCAGGGGTGCACCGCGCAATTGGTGTACTGCAATGTACACACTGCTGCTATTTTCATGGTTCACTCCTTTATCTTCCTGTAGTTCCTATTGCACGGCGCGCACACCCGCTTACACTTTGTTATACGTGCTGGGCAGGTTTAGACACACCCCCTGGCTTTGCTGTGCTAAGCTGGATGCAACCCCGAGCCACAGGGCTCCAATCCACTGACAGTATGCCTGACACTCCCACACATGATGTCACCTACCTCCTAGTCTTGCACTCAGCTATTCATGCTCATACACTGTTGGGACCAGCCTCACATGCTGGGGAAAACCGGGATTCACTATCCTTCCCCTCATTTGCATAGAATTGCCTGCTTATGCATAGTTACATGTGTCACACTGTGCCTCCCCTCTTAGCAACTACTACTCACTGGCCAGGTTGTCTTTTGCCTGCCATTGACTTGCATGGCAGAATACTGATTTTAGTTAGACTGTTTTTTTTAAGTTTATTTTCTTATTTCCCCACCAGTCCTGGAAAACGTTATGATCAATGAAAAGAAAAACATAGACATGCAAACGTCTTTACAATACCCAAGGCATTGTGTTAATAATCATGATTTCATCAGTTTAAAGTTTTATATATAAGGGCAAACAAAAATGCAGAGTAGAAAATAACACACATAGCCTGTAATAATTTCTGCCAAGCAGTTATGCATACAGGCAACCCATATAAGGACCTCCTCCATATCTGCTCTAATATTAAAGCATTACCCCGGTCTATCACACTTGATGGGTCTGTATCATATTATCACAACCTCAATCCATCAAACACCTCTTCACTGACCAATTTTCATCAAAACCTGAATTTATCGAATGATCATTCCATCAAACTTTTTTCCATGGTAAGTAACCAGTGGGTTGTCATTGGGAATTTGCCCTTTTCCCCACTGTAGTACGATCTTGGAGTTGGTATATTTAGTTAGGGGGGGTGGAAGGGTGCAGCCATCCACACTGGGTGTGTGGAGGTGTAGCCCCCAACCAGACTGGGTTTTAAATTTTTCTGTTTTTGATGCAGTCGTTAGGCTGGCCCACTGGTTACTTACCATGGGAAAATGTTCAATGGAATGATCGTTCGACTAATTCAGGTTTCAATGAAAACAGGTCGATGAAGAGGTGTTTGATGGATTCAGGTTTCAATATTATGATATAGACCCCACCTTACACATACTTTAAATGACTTTAAATAAAACATAGGTGCAAGAGGTACTGCTATGAGGGCAGAATCAGCTAGACAGCATAAGGGATGCTGCTTTGTTTAGTCGTACAAGACTGATTTCAGTTTAGAACAAAAGGGTAGTGGCAATTTCATATTAACAAGTTTTTAAGATCTAGAGACACTTCTGTTTATGATGATCAGTCTGGGTCTAAATGAGGTCCTCTCTTCTGCAGGGCCCCATGGCAGTTGGACTACCTGCTATGGTTACCCCAGTCAAATCTTTTTCTTTCTTTATTAATTTATCTATTTACTTATTTACATAGCCAGTTTTAGGCACCAGTGAACCATGCAGTCTCTGGGGGTCCCCTGGTAATGAGTGGCCCCTACCTCTGAAAATGTTCTTATTTTGATATTTTCTTATGTTTATCAAACCAATAAAAGTATAGCAATCTAGCATATTTAGTAAACCACATTGCTTATAACAACTCATAGGATGAAGAATCCTGAAGACTGTCACTACTTCTTCTCCTTTGAAATTAAAAGATAATGTTGGTTGTAGTGACAATGTTTTGTCAAGAAGCAGGCTTCATAGTTTCATTAAATGTTTTACCACTGATAACAGTACCTCTGATTTAGTTAAATCTTGCTGGTGGGCATTTGCTTCACTAAAATAAACATCATAGGTGGCATTAAATACCTGTGATACTCACAGCCGTAGAAGCCCCCGATCATCGGTGAATATGCTGGGGCCATGCAAAAGCTGTCACTGATTGGGGGAAAACTGAGGAGAAGTAGAAGAGATCATTCATTCTAAAGTTATGCACTTTATCCTAAATGCCATTGTTTGTGACCCTGTTAGAATAAAGCAGGTAATCGGTGAATTAGCATGAGCAAGCTAAGCACTAGAGATGGGTAGCACAGACCAAACAATCTCTGAACTCATCTGAGATTTTAAGAAGAGCTGAAGCTCCTGATCTTCAGAGATGGTTTTCACTTTCAGAGAGTTTTATAAATACTGGCAAGACACAAGATATTGATACTTGTTCAAGAATTCTGGCCAAACCATAAATAATGGCAAAATAAAGGCTGGTAATCAGCTGCACTTTTTAAATATTACTTTACTTAAAAAATAATAGAATACCGTGTTTTGCATTGGCATCCTTTTCCTGAGCAAAAAGAGGTGCGAAACTCTAATGTCTGGCATTACTGACTGACTGCAATCCCAAATGATTTACCAGAAAATCAAAAAGTTTAGAAGGGACAAGGCAAAAATATGAGGCAAAATTAGGGACATTCTGTGAAATCAGGGACAGTGATACATACGCATTACTCCTGAATGAGGTAAATAAAAGTGACTCCTGCTGCTCTTTGATGACTGCTGAACAACTTTCACTGATCTGGCATGGCAGTACTGTTATCACACAGTGTAATGTAAAACTAGCATCAGTGATATTTGTGTGTGAGTGTGTGTGTGTGTGTGTGTGTGTGTGTGTGTGTGTGTGTGTGTGTGTGTGTGTGTGTGTGTGTGTGTGGGTGGGTGTGTGTATAGGGGGAGTTACAGTGTAAGTGGAACAAGCTGGCCATAATTTCTTTCACTTCCTATCACAAACATAACCTAAATTGCCATAATGTTTGCGTGTGTGGATGGGTCTGGAGTGTATTTAAGAGTAACAAGTTTAGGATTGTAGTGGATGTCTTTGTAAATACTTTAGTTGTTTTGTTGAATATTATAATAATACCTATTTTTAATTACTTGTATAAAATTGTTATGATATTTCTCTTATATGTTAAAACAATAAACCTGTTTTGAAAAAAAAAGAGTAACAAGTTGAGCATCATTTCTTTCAATTACTACGACAAATAGGCCTTATATATAATAGGTGCCTCTCTTTGGTGGTTTGGAAGAAGCAGGATGTGTGTGAAAACAAATGCTCATTACCATACTGGCAAAGAGGGTAGCATTGTAATTTCACACAGCTTTGCTCTGGTTGAGATTTTGGCACTAGCTTTTTCTATGACGAGCCTGCATGCCCTCCCTGTCACTGTATGGTTTACCAATCTGACCTGGTTTCATCAGTACCCCAAAAATATTACATGTAGGTGAACTATAATTCCTTCAGTTTTTCTGACAGTGAGAGTGCACTGTGTGTGTGTGTGTGTGTGTGTGTGTGTGTGTGTGTGTGTGTGTGTGTGTGTGTGTGTGTGTGTGTGTCTATGTGTATGCTTTTGTGTGTGTGTGTGTGTGTGTGTGTGTGTGTGTGTGTGTGTGTGTGTGTGTGTGTGTGTGTGTGTGTGCGCGTGCACGCGTGTGTGTGCTCATGTGTGCGTGTGTGCTTGTGTGTGTGTGTGTGTGTGCTCCTGTGTGCGTGCGCATATGTGTGTTTGTGTGTGTTCTCATGTGTGCGTGTGCTCGTGTGTGTGTGTGTGTGTGTGTGTGTGTGTGTGTGTGTGTGTGTGTGTGTGTGTGTGTATGCACGTGCGTGCATGCTCGTGTGTGCATATGTGTGTGTACATGTGCTCGCATGTGTGTGTGTGTGTGTGTGTGTGTGTGTGTGTGTGTGTGTGTGTGTGTGTGTGTGTGTGTGTGTGTGTGTGTGTGTGTGTGTGTGTGTGTGTGTGTGTGTGTGTGTGTGTGTGTGTGTATAAAAAATATAAATGATTATTATAGGTTCATAGGGGTGTACTAGGCTAATGGCCCTGGAGCCTTTACAAGCCTAGCCCATAGAAGTGCCCTGACATTGTGCCACCCGACGTTAGTTCCTAGTGCATCTATCATATTTCCCATTCACTCATCAAGATTTATCTTGAAGAGGGCCATGAGGTGCTCTGCTTGACATGTATGGGAAGTCTATTCCAGGGCATGGGCAGTATCTGGGTTATGAACCTGTCCCTCCAGAAAGTTCTGTTGATTGTGGTAATGAGGTTGAGGTCTCTGAAGTGTGTGGTGCGGAGGGATTGGGATTTCTTTAGATGTAGCATTTCTAACAGAGCTGGGTCAGGCATGGCTTTGTAAGTCAAGCAGGGATCTCCTCTTAGTAGATGATATAAGACAGAGAGTAGCTGGAGTTTTTTGAGTCTGTCCATGTAAGACATGTGTTTAAGGCCTAGGATCCTCTTTGTGAGGTACTTTTGTGGTCTCTCCAGCTGTTGCAGGTATCAAGTGAAGTACATGCCAATTGGGACATTATACTCTAGGATTGGTCTAATGAAGGAAGAGTAGAGAGAAATGATGACCTCTTTCTTCCTGGATGCAAAACCATTGGTAATAAGATGTGCCACACAGAAGAACTTTCTGACCACAGTGGCAGTGTGGTGGTTGAAGGAGAGGTTGCTGTCAACCTGTGTCCCCAGATCTCTTATAATGCCTTCAGTGTTCAGTGGGCTCCCTTCAATGTGGCAAGTATTGAGAACTGAGTTTTTCCCAAACGGGATGATGACGCATTTTTGGCATTAAGCTTAAGGCCACGGTTTCAACACCAGTCATTGGTCTCAGTGAGGCCTTGCTGTAGGATGTCTGCATCACTTGGGGAGTTAATAATGACTCCCATCTTGCAGTTGTCTGCGAACTTGGTCAGCCAGAGTCCCTCCGTGTTGGCCTGAAGTTCTGAGAAGTAGATGCCAAAGAGGAGAGGACCCAGGACTGATCCCTGTGGGACTCCACTCATGAGTGGTTGGCAGTCTGATTTGGAGTCTGCTACTTTCACACTGTAGAAATGCACAATATTGCTAGGCACACATATAAGTCTTCTGAGTAACAGTAAAAATGCAGTTAACAAGAAATTAACTATCAAATATAAGGCACAATTTCACAAAGCACATCATAGAACATCCGGACCATAGAGCTTCTAGGGGGTCTGGAGGCCCCCACACTCCAGAGCGAAAAACTGGATTTTGACATGGACTGAGTAGTTGTCTCTGACCTCAATAGCACCCATTCTAAAACTAGTGCTGCTCAGAGGTTTGTACAGTGCAAAGAAAGTTGATATAGCTTGTGTATGTGTGTGTGTGTGTGTGTGTGTGTGTGTGTGTGTGTGTGTGTGTGTGTGTGTGTGTGTGTGTGTGTGTGTGTGTGTGTGTGTGTGCGTGGGGGGGTCATTACTTCTTAAATTTTCCTTGCAATCAAACCTCAAAGGTGTGTGCAGAGGAGGTCATTATATCTAGTGTTGTGGCTGGAGTCATTGTTATTTTCCTTCTGTCACAGACTTCAGAGCTGTACAAAGGTCACTACAGCTTGCATAGATGCAGTTTACTGCCTATGATTATTATTTATTCACTTTCCTGACAGTCACACATTAGGCACATATTCAGATGGCTGCCTTTAGGAGGTAGGGCTGAGAAGGCATGCTATGTGTATGTGTGGCCATCCCAATCTAACGAAAGAAGAATGCACAAAGGTTGACTTTTTTTTTTTTTTTTGAGGAAAGAGTCAGGCAATTTTCACACCTAGGATTTCTGTATCCTCTCAGACATTTGTCCTGCAGTTTACTGTGAGCTACTATTTTGTCAGTTTTGAACATTAAGTCTTGGATGCAACTTATATCTTTCTTGAAAGGAAAAATAAAATAACTGACCTCTAGGAGTGATGCTGCTGTTGTAAGTGCTGGAGAGAAGACCACCTCGCAGGCATCAAGGTTATCATACATCCGTGCTAGTTTTAAGAGGAAGAAAATAAAACATCATGTATCAGATAATATGACCACTCTTATCCACAAATCCAGAATATGTCAAAGTGATGAATGTTACAGTCTGGAAGTATCTTCATTTAGTGGAGCACTCTTCAGTTAGCCTTACTTGATATTTAAGTTATACATCAATGCAGGACATGTGTTACTGTTGGAGTAAGGCCTGTTTCATGTGGATTAGAGTCTGAAAAGCAGATTTACTGTTATTTTCCTATAACATGCAAACCTGGAGGGCTTAATTTTAATTATGAAATGTGTCTCTTTCTGAATGCACTTATTTTTACTTGGTCATTGTGTTATTATACTTGGTCACCTAAAATGTAATATTGGTTATTCTCTATACACCACTTGTTTACCAGGCTCACAATTAGAAACACAATTGCTAATAAAATATTCATATTCTTATACTTAACAATGTGCCTCAAAATGTAAACAAATCTAAACATTTACAACAGATACAGCTATAAGTTACACTTAGTTAATCAGCAAACTACAGTTGTGTAAGTCCTACTTCCCTGTAACAATAGATGTTAGAATTTCCAACAAAAGCAGCTTTTCACCAATAAAGTTGTAAAAACAAATAAAGAAAATAGCGGTGTCTTCTTAGGTTACCACACTTTAATAAAACAATAAAATTACCTCCAGTTAGCTCTTTTGTCTCAACTCTACATAGACTTCTTCAGACTGAGATTAACTCCTACAAAATTCCTTTTTTAAGGCTTCAGTTGTCACATGGTTTAAACTCATCACATAATACATTCACTTTAAAATGTCACTTCCTCTTACTTCCAACTTCCAAAAAGCTAACTTTGTGAAAATACAACAAAAAATTAAGAAAACGTTTAAAAATACACTCAGGAAATACTTTATACATTTCCTAAAATGCTTAATACATTTGAAAACATTTAAGAAACACACTTTCACCAGCATAATACTACACTATATGTTTTTTAAAAGTATTACTAATGTTTGATCCGCTTTCTTTTCAAATGCATAATAAATTCCTCCCTGTCTTCTAAACCTGGTGGGAAGCAGGCATTAAGTTTGACCTGCCCTAAGTATTCTAGCCAGCCTAGCTCTTCTTCTATAGTTATAACAGTAGTATCACTAGGAAGGGCCTCTGCTACCAATAATTTATACTTTCTTTTACAGTTTTTTAACTTATAATGTTTGCTTAAATCATTCTTTTTAAATGCTTTTTTTTTAAAAGGAATTTTGTAGAAGTTAACCCCAGTCTGAAGAAGTCTCTGTAGAGTTGAGACGAAAGAGCTAACTTGAGGTGATTTTATTGTTTTATTAAAGTGTGGTAACCTAAGAAGACACCGCTATTTTCTTTAGATGTTAGAATTTCACATTGCCTGTGAGGTATATGGTTTCTGAAAATTGCAGGCTGTGACAAAACCATTCTCCAACACAGACAGAATAAGAGGAATAGGAGTAGGTTCCGGAAATTCCAGTTGTAACAAATCATAATACTTCAGGAGAGACTGAGAAACATAAATGTTTTCCCATTGAAATGACTGATTCATTGTAGAAACCATTTTAGAGAAAGTTAATCATTCAAAATTACTGGCAAAAGCCACATTCCTCAGAATCTGAATCAGAATTCTGTGATGGCACATAATCGTTTCTTTTTTCAATCATTTTGAGGTTCAAAGTCTTAAATCTCTTCAGAAATGAAGAATCCCTTTTTTACTAGAAACAACCACATAGAAATTGTGAAGACCCTTCACTAAATCCTGACATTAGCTAAATAAATTACTCTTGTCCAGGGTAACTGAGACCAGAGCAGACATATATGTACGTTTTTATGTTGGGCAGGAAAATATGAAGAGACAGACTCATCATTGGCAGAAAATGACGCCCTTCCACAGGGATAGCACAAATTTCTGGTTAAACAAAGTTGCATTCCCTGCCCTTTCTTCCAAGATCAACATGAGTGGCTTTCCCTTACCTGCCGAGGGCACTCCAACAACTACTGAAGACAAGTGTAGCCCCTAGTCCATCGTGGCTTTAGGGACTACACTAACAGGACACGTGCAAAAAGATAAGTGGTTTAAGGAACCATCTTTGACTAAAGCAGAGTCACCCACCTACGGATGAGGCATTTTATCAACTTGCCAGTAAAACAGGTAAGTAGCAAAATGGTACATTTTCAACTTTAACATACAGTAAAAAGCATTTTAAACACTTACTCCAGCCCCCATAAATATTTTGCCACAGAAAAAGTAGATTGCTTGACTGAGTTATTTATTGGCATTTGATTACCGGGATAGTCCATTAAATTAAGTTTTAACAACATCTTGTCACAAAAAGTGAAAAAGTAATGCTCCCATTTAAAAGTGGCCAAAAGTCACATGACCATCAATAAAACACTTTTTTCCTAACCTAAATATTTAAGTTTCACAGAAGAAGTAAATATTCTATTTCAAAGGGTAAAGTAGAAGCATTTTTCCCTGATGGGAACTTATCTGCTCAGCAATTGAACAGCATTAGATGACCATCAATCCTCAACAGCCTGCAGAGGAGTGCTCTGTTTGACATCAGGAAAAACTCTGAAGACTATCTTTCCCAACCTTTCTTTCAGTCAGCTCAGCTCAAGCTGACTAATGGTTTGAGCAAATGGAAGCTGAAGTGAAAGTTTTAGAAGCTGGACAGCTATTGAATTAGCAGGATTCAACACATATAGATAGGGCTACTGCAGCAGTGATCACATGAAGAGCATAAAAGTCATGCCACCTGTGATGCATGTGCCCTGGCCCAGCAATCAAGGAGCCACAATCCTCACCACTAACACCAGTGAGGGGCATCTCATATAGCAGGAAAGGATATCAAACACACACAGTAAAGTGCAATTTCCCTTAAGAGCACACAGACATCACAGTCAGTCCAGGGCTGGTCACTGTCTTGCTCTCCAGGTCCCCAATAAGACTGCCCACTGGTACAGCTATAGGGTCCAGATCTCAGCCTAGTGGGCAAGCTAAAACCTCCAGCACCCTCTCTGTCCAACCAGTGCTTCGTGTCCCTGCCCATGTAGATCACACACACACACACACACACACACACACACACACACACACACACACACACATATACACACACACACACACACAGACACACACACACACTTTGAGAAGAGTTTATATAACCACACAGACACTCCTGGGGAAGGCTGGCACAGGTTCTCCAGCTGTGCCCCCTTTACTGCCCAGTCTAAAAGGTAGTACCACTTGCCACCACCCACTAATATTTATCAGCTACTCAAAGGCCATTAAAAGGGTGTCCAATTATTACTGTGCAATATTATTATCCAACTGGTAGTATAGCCCAGGGCAAAAGTTTTTAAAGTGGCTTTGTACAATTTACCCAAAGGTCTGCAAGTACTCTAAAGAGCTTAAAATATCTCTACAAAATTGGCCACAGTGGAAAAGGTTTAAAAATATTTAATAACAAATAGTCAAAACACAAGACAATACTTTTTTTACTACACAGTGCTAGTCAAGAGTTCAGAGATCACAAATACTTAAAATAATTCAGTAGTACAGTTCTGACATCACAGAAAAAAACAGTTAGTCTAATCTTTCTAGTTTCTAGCTATTTCTAAGACAAAATACAAGTCTAAGATAAACTTACATATAGAGCAAGACAGTGCTGAGTTGGATGGTCAAGACAAAATGCTTAATGCTCTCTGATTCCCATTACATCATTCTTCACACTTCCCTGGGGTTCCCAGGCTAACATGCTACATTCTTTAGTAAGCTCACACCAGGTCAGGAAGCAAAGCCATTAAGGGCATTTATGCATGCAAATTCTGGCCATTAAATCTGGTCTTAAAACAATAGCAAGAATTCCTTCATCTAGACCAACCGGAGCCATGTTTACACAAAATGCTTTACTTGGTCAGCAGAGTGCACTGTTGTTACATTTTTTTCAGTTCCACATGTAACACTATTTTTACCTTTTAAGACAGCAAGCTGGTTTACATTAATATTTACAGATGACAGAATTATCTCCAAAATTCTATCTGACTAGGCTGGCAGCCTTCATCTATCTTCACCCAATCTTCACATCACCATCTGCAGGATCCAAAGAAAGTGCCTTAGCAACCAGCACTGTTCCTCCCAGAAGAGACACAGGTGGTATCAAGGACAGAATCCTCAAAACAGGGAGAAGGCAGATGGTCTCAAGGAGAAGACTGAAGCTGAAGACTTGAAGGCTAAAGTCTCTGACACCCACAAGGGAGCCATTTAAGAAAGCTCCAATGAGGGTGCTGAATGTCCATCTTTGACTGAATGGCTCTGAGACAACCCCAGTTCTGAACACGTGAGAGTGAAGCATCTCAGATCTGGTCCTACAAATATCAAGCCAGGTACTGTGGCTGTCAGTAAAAGGACAGGCTTTGGGTCAAGTATCATCTCTAAAGCTACCAGCTCCATAACCTTCATTGGGGAAGGAACTAGTAAAGGGGAAGCTGCCCCAGCCCTATCTGGTTGCAGAATCAAATGGGATGAGAGGACTCCCATCTTAATCTGTGTCTTGAGAAAAGCCCTCGTCATGTGATCTAGATCTGCCTTGGAAATGCTCTTGTAGACCTGAAAGATTGCTGCAGCAAAGGGGATGGAGTTTAAGATGACATCCCAGATAACTCTCTTTCAGAATAAGTCCTGGTGAAAATACTTTGGGGTAACTCCAACTGACGTGGTGCCAATGGGAGAGTGTGTTTGTGTTGATGATGAAGTCAACTCAACTCTAGGGGTCTTTGGAGCTGATGACTGTTCCGAGTCTTTTAGATGTCTTTCCCTTGACTCCAAGTCTTTGGACTGAGGAGGATGTTTGCCTGAAAACTTCTTAGATTTTTCTGCCTCTGTATCTACGGACACTAACCCCTTAATAACTGGTTTACTTTTTGGTCTGAGAGCGCTGTGGGGCTAAAGGCCTTATGTATTTGTCAATTCTCCATTCAATGTCCCACTCACAATCACACTACATATAAATCATGAGTGCCTTGGGTTGGGATTTTATGTGCACATTTCTGAAATTTTTTGAAGCTCTTCTCTCTGTCTTTCTTTTTAACCATTCTCAGGGAGAAGACTACTAACAACAACAAACAACAACACAACAACACAGCCACCAGTACTAGAAAAACACAAGTCAGCCACAGTAACTACCACACTGTCTAATAGAATACAAGAGATAATCTATGTTGATACCAAGAAGGGAAAGAATAAGTTCAAAAAAGGAACTAACATACAACGGAGGTTTTAAGGTAATACACTAACAGTGGGACTGTATTAGAACACCAAACATTCAAAATTTCAAGTGTTCTAATATCGACCCGTTTTCAGCGAACGCTGAAAATATCAAAGAAACAGAAAAACGAATTTTTTCCTAGGGAAAGAATGCAGTTGTCCGTTTCTGTTGCTTCTGTATTTTCAGCGCTGTGGTGGAAAGTTACAGGTCGGGTTCAGGTAAGTGTGCAATTGTGTGGATGTGAGGGTTAGGGCGGGTTAGGTGAGTTAGGGTTAGGGCGCAGGTCAGGTAAGTGTGCGATTGTGTGGACGTGAGGGTTAAGGCGGGGTAGGTGAGTTAGGGTTAGGGCGCGGGTGAGGTGACTGTGTGATAGTGACGGACCTTAGGGTTAGGGTTTGGGTTAAGGTAAGTGGATAGTTAGTGGTGTATGTATAGTTTAGTGTAGGGTTAGGTGTAAGAGTTTAGGTGTATGTGTGTGGATTGCTGTTTGTTTGGTTTGCTTGTGTTGTGTGTATGTGTTTTGGAACAGCAAATTTTTTCCTAGGAAAAAAATCACTGTTCTGAATGTTCGATGTTTTCAATTTTTGATTCATAGGGTTCGATATTAGAACACTCGACATTTTGAATGTTCGGTGTTCTAATATAGACCCGCTAATAGTATACAGGTATAGAAGTATAAAGGTATAAAGTTAACAATAAAAAGAGGAGGAGCACTTAGCTTTAGCCTAGGCCAAATCCACATCTGTTTACAATGGCAGCAAATAAGATCTTAGGCAATCTTACTCACTAAGGCATGATGGGAAAGAATTCTTAAGGGTCTCAGTCAGAGCTACAGCAGTAGTTTTGGCAAGTCAGATTCAACAAGGAGCGCAAGGACCCAAAAGTCAGATCCAGAATGAATGGGATCTACAAGAAATTCCACATCGATGGTGGCAATATTGTCATGGCTGAGGGTTTGACTACTGAAAGGGAAAACAGTGTGACAAAACTACTGCAATGGGGATTGTGCACATTGAAACATACAAGTATCTAAGAAGCACTGGAAACATGAACCACAAGAAATACTGAAAATGAAGATATTATGATTACACGGGATCATCTGATTCTAACAAATACAAAAGTAGAAGCAAGAAAAACAGGTCCAGTTGTCAAGGAAAAAGGTAACATTAATTACAAAAATAGTTACACCTAATAATCATAGTGCCTTGTATATTGAGATATATAAAGTCATAAAATACTAATATATGCAAGCAGACCCTAGAGCAACATAAAATAAAGACACCAACATAGTACCAGTATTAGCAGAAGCACCAGGGCTAATAAAAAAGAACTTCTGAGCGTACTTAAATATATTATTTTTAAATATAATTCCATAAAAAAGAAAGAAACAATTTTGAGTACACTGTCGGTGTTGACAGGAGCAATTTTGGCACGCATCAAAGACTGAAGCAATGCGAGTTTCATGAACTTTAATAGTATGCTGACTCAGAAATGGGGTCCATTCCTGTCACAGTATCAGAAACCCAAAACATTTGGAAAAAATGGAGGAGTTCCAGAACGCTGAGAATGATAAAACACTGAAGCTGAAATGCTCAGAAATGGATTCAAACATCTCGTACATTTACACTGAAAATGAAAATCCATCGTTTTTCACTATGTAACTGAATTATGGTTTTCAGCCCTAGCCAATATTAAATAAAAGAAAAAAAATGATGTTGGTGAAAGAAGACTTATGGATGTATCTGCCCAAAATTCATCTGTGGATTCAGCAGCTGTGCAGAAATCATCAGTCACAATCTTTACATTAAAGACAGACCTGCTATAGTGAGTCTATAACTCTGATTCATTCTCTTGCTTTTGTTTTGGCAAAATCAAAGCAACCTAAATACTTGGGGCTGATAATGCCTCTCTATGCCAAAATTTAGTTACAGTGGTATCACTAAGTTTGACTGGAGATCTACAGGTACTCAGATGTAGATATTGGACAATTTAAACACATCAAATCCTCAAGTCTTGGAATCTTTTTGCACAGACATTGGTCCTACTGCATGCCTCCAGTTATGCAAGCTGTGTTTTCACCCATATTTGGTGTTTTCTGGTTGCCCTGCATCTGTGTTAGTACATAAATTGAGTACACGAGTGAGCTGAAATAGCTCAGATGGAAGATTGTTAGAATGAAAATCTAAAGGTCCCTAATTCAAGTCTGGGTTTTGGCAGAGAAGCCTTTTAGAAGCCTCAGTGGCACAATAGGCAGTATAGTCACCTCTGGTCAGAAGGCTTTCGGTTCTATTCCCACAACAGGTACCTGGATTACTAACACTCCAGTGCAGCATAACTGCGGTGCTGCACTCCTGTGTGTGTGTGTTGACCTTTGGATAAGATGTTAAACCAAGGTTCTCATCTACTTATTGGTAGGTCAGGTGGCTGTAAAAGATCCCACAGCACTGAATGAAAAATGTAGAGGAGTTTGCAGATGCCCTGGCCAACTTTACCCTTATGGTAGTATAAATATCACCTTGGAGTTTCCCTGAAAAGAGGCCATTAGCCTAGTTTGACTGACCCCATCAGCTAAGGATAAATAAATAAAAATATGAGGCTGCGGGGAGGAGGGAAGCTTGTTCCATGCAAAAAGAATGTATATATACATTTAAAATTTTTACAGTTGTATTTTTGACAAGTTTAATGTTTAATTATATTAAGAAAATAAACACACTCAAATGGCATTTTCATAAGTCTTTATCAACTTATTATTATTATCATGTAATTATAAATGAAGAACTATAATATAATTATAAAAGTTCTGGGTGGCAGTGAAAGGAATTGGCGGGATTCTCTGAATTCTATGATGGCATCTATAGAGTTCTACCAGCATAAAAAGGTTGTAAACCACCACTCTGTGATTTGCCATGCCAACAATTTCAATGCATTTTTAGCTGCATTGAATGACTGGTACAAGAGCTACAAAAATAGTATTGTATTTAATAACTAGATGAACTACAGTGCTGTGTAGAGAAAAAGTAATTTCCGTAGTAATGACAGATATTATTTTGAAAAACCTTACATAAGCTTTATAAGCTTTCTAAAGTACAGTTGTGTAAGTAAACGTACCATGAAAGTAGATGTTTGAATGATCACTGCTGCAGTAGTCTTAGCCATACGGGTTATATCCTGCCATCTTCCAAAGCTTCATATCAACATCCATGTGCCCAAACTGTCAGTCAGTTTGAGATGAGCTTTCTAAAAGACACGTTTTTGGCACCAAGCCCTTCAGAGCTTTCCTGCCAACAGAGAGAGAGAGAGGTTGAGCCCTGAAAGGGCAATGCTAGGAATAACAAAATTAAATGTTCAAACTCTGGCATAAAAAACACATAAAAAAGCAAGGGGGTGGAGGGAGGGAGCAGCTACTACAGTAGTGATCATTTGAACATCGACTGTTATGGTTAGTTCACCTAGACAACTGCACTATGTTAATCATATTGATCACTGCTACAGTAGTCTTAGGTATATGAGTAGATTACCCTAACATAGTACATTTGTGGGGTGGAAGAAGAAGAATCCAGGAGCCCCTGAAGAATGGTCCTAGCAAAGCCTGACCTGGACCTAGAGAAGGAATCAAGCTTATAGTGTTTTGCAAAGGTATGTACAGAAGACCAGCTACCAGCTTCTATCATACTTCTAGAAGCCACCCCTTTTCAATGAGCCATAGATGAAGCCAAGGCCCTGCCTGGAATAGTTTTGTTATGGTATGTAAATCCACCCCTTTTCAATAAGCCATAGATGAAGCCAAGGCCTTGCCTGGAATAGTTTTGTTATGGTATGTAAAGCCACCCCTTTTCAATAAGCCATAGATGAAGCCAAGGCCCTGCCTGGAATAGTTTTGTTATGGTATGTAAAGCCACCCCTTTTCAATAAGCCATAGATGAAGCCAAAGCCCTGCCTGGAATAGGTTGTTATGGTATGTAAAGCCACCCCTTTTCAATAAGCCATAGATGAAGCCAAGGCCCTGCCTGGAATAGTTTTGCTATGGTATGTAAAGCCACCCCTTTTCAATAAGCCATAGATGAAGCCAAGGCCCTGCCTGGAATAGTTTTGTTATGGTATGTAAAGCCACCCCTTTTCAATAAGCCATAGATGAAGCCAAGGTCCTGCCTGGAATAGTTTTGTTATGGTATGTAAAGCCACCCCTTTTCAATAAGCCATAGATGAAGCCAAAGCCCTGCCTGGAATAGTTTTGTTATGGTATGTAAAGCCACCCCTTTTCAATAAGCCATAGATAAAGCCAAGGCCCTGCCTGGAATAGTTTTGTTATAGTATGTAAACCCACCCCTTTTCAATAAGCCACAGATGAAGCCAAGGCCCTGCCTGGAATAGTTTTGTTATGGTATGTAAAGCCACCACTTTTCAATAAGCCATAGATGAAGCCAAGGCCCTGCCTGGAATAGTTTTGTTATGGTATGTAAAGCCACCCCTTTTCAATAAACCATAAATTAAGCCAAGGCCCTGCCCGGAATAGTTTTGTTATGGTATGTAAAGCCACCCCTTTTCAATAAGCCATAGATGAAGTCAAGGCCCTGCCTGGAATAGTTTTGCTATGGTATGTAAATCCACCCCTTTTCAATAAGCCATAGATGAAGACAAGGCCCTGCCTGGAATAGATTTGTTATGATATGTAAAGCCACTCCTTTTCAATAAGCCATAGATGAAGCCAAGGCCCTGCCTGGAATAGTTTTGTTATGGTATGTAAAGCCACCCCTTTTCAATAAGCCATAGATGAAGCCAAGGCCCTGCCTGGAATAGGTTGTTATGGTATGTAAAGCCACCCCTTTTCAATAAGCCATAGATGAAGCCAAGGCCCTGCCTAGAATAGTTTTTTTATGGTATGTAAAGCCACCCCTTTTCAATAAGCCATAGATAAAGCCAAGGCCCTGCCTGGAATAGTTTTGCTATGGTATGTAAAGCCACCCCTTTTCAATAAGCCATAGATGAAGCCAAGGCCCTGCCTGGAATAGTTTTGTTATGGTATGTAAAGCCACCCCTTTTCAATACGCCATAGATGAAGCCAAGGCCCTGCCTGGAATAGTTTTGTTATGGTATGTAAAGCCACCCCTTTTCAATAAGCCATAGATGAAGTCAAGGCCCTGCCTGGAATAGATTTGTTATGGTATGTAAAGCCACTCCTTTTCAATAAGCCATAGATGAAGCCAAGGCCCTGCCTGGAATAGTTTTGTTATGGTATGTAAAGCCACCCCTTTTCAATAAGCCATAGATGAAGCCAAGGCCCTGCCTGGAATAGTTTTGTTATGGTATGTAAAGCCACCCCTTTTCAATAAGCCATAGATGAAGCCAAGTCCCTGCCTGGAATAGTTTTGTTATGGTATGTAAAGCCACCCCTTTTCAATAAGCCATAGATGAAGCCAAAGCCCTGCCTGGAATAGTTTTGTTATGGTATGTAAAGCCACCCCTTTTCAATAAGCCATAGATAAAGCCAAGGCCCTGCCTGGAATAGTTTTGTTATGGTATGTAAAGCCACCCCTTTTCAATAAGCCATAGATGAAGCCAAGGCCCTGCCTGGAATAGTTTTGTTATGGTATGTAAACCCACCCCTTTTCAATAAGCCATAGATGAAACCAAGGCCCTGCCTGGAATAGTTTTGTTATGGTATGTAAAGCCACCACTTTTCAATAAGCCATAGATGAAGCCAAGGCCCTGCCTGGAATAGTTTTGTTATGGTATGTAAAGCCACCCCTTTTCAATAAACCATAAATTAAGCCAAGGCCCTGCCCGGAATAGTTTTGTTATGGTATGTAAAGCCACCCCTTTTCAATAAGCCATATATGAAGCCAAGGCCCTGCCTGGAATAGTTTTGTTATGGTATGTAAATCCACCCCTTTTCAATAAGCCATAGATAAAGCCAAGGCCCTGCCTGGAATAGTTTTGTTATGGTATGTAAAGCCACCCCTTTTCAATAAGCCATAGATGAAGCCAAGGCCCTGCCTGGAATGGTTTTGTTATGGTATGTAAACCCACCCCTTTTCAATAAGCCATAGATGAAACCAAGGCCCTGCCTGGAATAGTTTTGTTATGGTATGTAAAGCCACCACTTTTCAATAAGCCATATATGAAGCCAAGGCCCTGCCTGGAATAGTTTTGTTATGGTATGTAAATCCACCCCTTTTCAATAAGCCATAAATTAAGCCAAGGCCCTGCCTGGAATAGTTTTGTTATGGTATGTAAAGCCACCCCTTTTCAATAAGCCATAGATGAAGCCAAGGCCCTGCTTGGAATAGTTTTGTTATGGTATGTAAAGCCACCCCTTTTCAATAAGCCATAAATTAAGCCAAGGCCCTGCCCGGAATAGTTTTGTTATGGTATGTAAAGCCACCCCTTTTCAATAAGCCATAGATGAAGCCAAGGCCCTGCCTGGAATAGTTTTGTTATGGTATGTAAAGCCACCCCTTTTCAATAAGCCATAGATGAAGCCAAGGCCCTGCCTGGAATAGTTTTGTTATGGTATGTAAAGCCACCCCTTTTCAATAAGCCATAGATGAAGCCAAGGCCCTGCCTGGAATAGTTTTGTTATGGTATGCAAAGCCACCCCTTTTCAATAAGCCATAGATGAAGCCAAGGCCCTGCCTGGAATAGTTTTGTTATGGTATGTAAAGCCACCCCTTTTCAATAAGCCATAGATGAAGACAAAGCCCTGCCAGGAATAGTTTTGTTATGGTATGTAAAGCCTCCCCTTTTCAATAAGCCATAGATGAAGCCAAGGCCCTGCCTGGAATAGTTTTGTTATGGTATGTAAAGCCACCCCTTTTCAATAAGCCATAGATGAAGCCAAGGCCCTGCCTGGAATAGTTTTGTTATGGTATGTAAAGCCACCCCTTTTCAATAAGCCATAGATGAAGCCAAGGCCCTGCCTGGAATAGTTTTGTTATGGTATGTATAGCAAAAGGTTATAGCCATAGACAACCATTTGGAAATAATCTGTTTTTGACACAAGCTGTCCTTTATTCTTACCTTCACAAAAAATGAACAATTGACCCAAAGATCTGAAAGATTTATTTCTGTCAAGAAAGTACCTGAACTGTCTGTGGCCATCCAAGTTAAGAAGTTTCCTTTCACTCTCATTTTTAGGCTCAGGAAAGAAAATGAGGAGATGGATAGTTTGGCATAAAATAAACATGAGTACCATTTTAGGCATAAAAGAAGAATTAGTTCTCAACAACACCGTGTAGGATTGGAATTAACTAAGTGCTTAGCAACAGTGGGATCAGCTAAAGCTATAGCTGCTGGGTCATTTTGGGGAATAATGCATTCAAATTTAAAAGACTGAGGAGCTTTATACATCTTATCTGCCTATTTAGGGGCAGCTGACTGACTGTCAAGAAAATTGCAGGCAGTAATACACACTTCCTCTAAAGTAGACAGAACAGAAGGAATAGATGAAGGTACTGGAAATTTCTTCTGTAACAACTCAGAGTATTTTGAGAGTATGTTCTCCAACTGTAAACATCCGTTTTAGGTATAAAAAAAGAATCAGTTCTCAAAGAAACCCTTTCCCTGAGGAAAATGAGGTAGGGTTGACTCACCATGAGAGCTTTCAACTGAGATACTCTTCTTGCAGAGGACAGAACAATCAGTAAAACTGTTATCCATGTTAGGAACCTCATGTTAGTCAGGTTAGCTGGTTCAAATGAAGCAGGTGTTAGCTTCCCTTCTTGTGGAAAAAAAACCTTCTTTGAACTGAGGTGTCTAGCTGACATCCCAGGAGGATAATCATGTGTGAATTAGTAAAGAAAGACTTTTGAATGTTTTCTTGGAACCCAGCTTGTGTAAGAGATCTCTCACCCAAGAGAGAGATACTTGACACTTTAAAAATTCCTCTGTATAGATATTCAAGTCATCTAAATATAGAAAAATGTGGATACCCTGTAGCCTCCAAGGAGCTATAACTGGATCTAGACACTTTGGGAACACTCTTGGTGCAGTGGATAGTCCAAAAGGTAATGCAGCGAACTGATAATGTGATCCAGGTGCACAAAACTATTAAGAAACATTGAAAGTCTAGATGAATAGGGATGTGATGATAAGCACCTTTCAAGTCTAGGGTTACCAGGAAACTTGAAAGAAAAAGGAAGGTTAACAGGTTGTGAAGTGACATAATTTTGAATATAGGCACTATCACAATCAGATTTAGGAAAGAAAGATCCAGAACTGGTATCCAAGTATTTCTCCAGCACTAAGAACATCCTTGAGTAAAAACATTCCCCACCTGGAAGGTGAAACTAGTTCTATCACTGCTTGAGACAGCATGTGACAAAGAACCAGTGGAAACAACAGTCTGATCTTGAGGATGAGGAATAACCCCCTGGAAAGGAAGAAATTCCTCCCACTGCCATCTGTCAGCTTGATGAATGATATTCACAACCTATTTGTGAAGCTATCTGTTGCCAAAAAGAGAAAAAAAAATGGAGATTCAGTCTTTCTGGAAGAAAAAAGGGAAAGGATGGGAGAGAGTCACAAGAACGCTTGAATCATCATTTAGACTTGTTGCCCTTGGTTTTGGGAGGTTCAAGAACTGTTTTTGGAACCATCTTGTATTTCTTCTTAAATATCCATTTACATGTATTTTGGTTGACACTTTTTATTCCACTTTTTGACAAAATTGGATGAAGAGTTAGAGAATCCCTTAGAAAATTTGGAAAAGGAAAGGTGAAAAATCTTAAGGGATTCCTGGATCAGCTTACCCCTTTCATCACACATTTTGATCACCTCTGTAACAGAGGGGCTAAAAGCTAAATCTCTGTCCAAAGGGGAATTTAAAAATTACATTTTATCATCATTTGGGAGGTTCTGAGAATACAGCCATGTAAACCTTCTCAAAACTGTACCAGTGACCATAGCCCTGGAAGAAGTATCAACCGAGTCATATGCACACTCACTGTAAATAATGAATAGTGACCTGTACAATAGAAGAAACATTAACATATAAACCCCACAATTCTAACTTCTGAAAATCAAAGTTGCAAGAATTATACACTTTTTTCCCATGCTTCTCAATAACATTTTTCCTATCCTTATCAGAAAGAGTAGGATTGGAATTAACTAAGTGCTTCACAACAGTAGGATCAGCTGAAGCTATAGCTGCTGAGTCAGGTCGGGGAACAATGCATTCAAATTTAAAAGACTGAGGGGCTTTATACATCATATCTACCTTTTTAGGGGCAGCTGACTGACTCTCAAGAAAATTGCAGGCAGTAATACACATTTCTTCTAAAGCAGACAGAACAGAAGGAATAGATGAAGGTACTGGAAATATCTTCTGTAACAATTCATAGTATTTTGAGAGCATGCTCTCCAACTGAAAACAGTGGCACATTCTATCAATAGTCTCAGAGAAAGAGAATCGGAGCTCTCGTCTGCTCTGAATCAGAAATCTAATGGAGAAAACCCTGTATCTGCCCATTCATCTTCCTGTTCAGATTTAGAATATTAAATCTCTTCAGGAAAAGAGGTATTCTTAATTCTTTTACTAGAAAATACTTTGCAAGAAGGATCAACAGCATGAATTAAACCCTGAGCCAAACCCACTAAACCAATCCTGACTAAGGAAATTTGAGGAGGTGTCGATACATATTTAATGCCTCTCTTCCCATGGCAAAAGTACCCTAATGCTACAGAGAAACTAACATCATCCCACTACCTAAGAAAACTACTCTGTCCATCTCTTATGAATACAGACCAGTCACTTTGACATCCACTGTTATGAAATGTTTTGAGCTGCTGATCAAAAAGCATCTTTCATTATGCTGACCTCCTGATTTTGACCCTCTGTAGTTTGCATACAGAGCCAACCGCTCCACAGCTGACACCATATCAGTAACACTACATACCTCCCTTGAGCATTTAGAGGGCAAAGACAACTATGTGGGGATGCTGTTCATAGACTTTAGCTCTGCATTTAATATGGTGGTACCAATGCAGCTGATACTGGCACATTTATAAATCAGTAAACATCTCTGTAATTGGACCAAAAAACAGAAGATAACCAGTAACAGAAGGACACCACAGCTTCCAAAGCAAGGTTTATTACCTGTGCAGTCTGTTCGACTTGGCACGGCTCCAACAAACTGGATAAAATGGTCACAAATGCTCACAGAAAATGGAAATAGTAAAAAATCCACAAGCACAAGAACAACACTCCACAATGGTGATAAAATCTATCCCTCTAATTGGATCCTGGACTCAACACTCCACAATGGTGATAACATCTATCCCTCTAATTGGATCCTGGACTCAACACTCCACAATGGTGATAACATCTATCCCTCTAATTGGATCCTGGACTCAACACTCCACAATGGTGATAAAATCTATCCCTCTAATTGGATCCTGGACTCAACACTCCACAATGGTGATAACATCTATCCCTCTAATTGGATCCTGGACTCAACACTCCACAATGGTGATAACATCTATCCCTCTAATTGGATCCTGGACTCAACACTCCACAATGGTGATAACATCTATCCCTCTAATTGGATCCTGGACTCAACACTCCACAATGGTGATAACATCTATCCCTCTAATTGGATCCTGGACTCAACACTCCACAATGGTGATAACATCTATCCCTCTAATTGGATCCTGGACTCAACACTCCACAATGGTGATAACATCTATCCCTCTAATTGGATCCTGGACTCAACACTCCACAATGGTGATAACATCTATCCCTCTAATTGGATCCTGGACTCAACACTCCACAATGGTGATAACATCTATCCCTCTAACTGGATCCTGGACTTCCTAATTGAGAGACTACAGAAGATGTGTTCAGGTAAGCAAACATCAAATTGCATCACAATTAACATTGGGGTTCCACAGGGATGTGTTCTTAGTCCACTATTATTATTCACCATCCTGACCCACGACTGCTATGCAAAGCACAAGTCCAACCATATCATCAAGTTTGCTGATAATACCAGTCATGGAGCTCTTCACAAAAGAGGATGAAAGGGCATACAGAAAGGAGGTGGCATCACTGATCAGTTGGTGTGAGGGGAATAACCTTGACCTGAACGTAAGCAAGACCAAAGAGATTATCAATAACTTCAGAAGAAGGAGAACAAACCACCTAGTGCTCAGAATCAATGGTGAGAGTGTGGAGAGGGTTAAGAGTACGAAATTCCTGGGTGTACACATATCAAAGGATCTCTCGTGGTCAGGAAACACCAGCCAACCTATTAAGAAAGAGCACAAATGCCTCCACTTTTTAAGAAGGCTCAAAAAGCTAATCTTCCAACTCATATTCTCTCCACCTTCTATAGAGGTGCAATAGAGAGCATCCTCACCTGCAATTTCACAGTGTGGTTTGGAAGCTGCACAGTTACAGAAAGGAAGGCACTACAAAGAGTGGTGAGGGGTGCAGAGAAGGTAACAGGTTCCAGTCTTCCATTGATACATCCTTATTCTGCAAGAAGCATCCAAAAGACCACCAAAATAATACAGGACAACATGCATCCAGCGCATGGACTGTTTAGGCATCTGGCATTTGGCAGAAGATATAGCAGTATCCATTGCAGTACTACAAGATTCAGTAACAGTTTCTACCCTTCAGTGATTAGACTTAACTTGGGCACTAGTCCCAGGGGTCTGGACACATAGTAAGTTATTTGTGCAATATATACTTACATATATTCCAAGTAATTGCAATATTTATTTATTATAGCCATAGTCAGTATTATTTAACTCACTCTAGTGCAATATTAGAGAAATAACTTAGGCATTTTAATCTGCAGCATGTTTTGTATTACTTGAAATAAGGTAGTTCATTTAACTCAGTGGAGCATATTCTTTTTGTATATGAGTGTTGGTAAATGTCTCTACTCTTTCTTGTGTGTTTTGGGAGTAGTATGGTATTTGTTAGTTATGTTTACTCCTCTACTTTTATGTGTTGTTTCACTTTCCTTTGTAATCTCAAGAACTGAGCTGATGCACGAAATTTCGTTTAGGCTACTCGTGTGTTCATAGGTTCATAGGTAGGTACTAGGCTATCGGCCCAAGGGCCTACATAAGCCTAGCCAACAAGGTTCTCTGGCTTATGCCACCCAAGAAAGTTATTTTCCTGTGCCACTGTCGAGCAGAGACACAGAAGTGATCCCTGGAGTGTATTTCCTATTTCCCATCCACTCATCAAGATTTTTCTTGAAGAGTGCTAATGAAGAACTTTGCTTGACATAGATGGGTAGCCTGTTCCAGTGTATGGGAAGTCTCGGGGACAGGAATCTATCCCTCCAGTATGTCCTGTTTATTGTGGTGACAAGGTTTAGGTCCCTACAGCATGTAGCTCGGAGGGATTGGGATTTCTTTAGGTGTAGCATGTCCAACAGCTCTGGGTTTGACATAGCTTTATATGTTAGGCAGAGATCACCTCGGAGTAGGCGATATGCTACGGAGTAAAGCTGGAGTTTTTTGAGGTGGTCAATGTAGGGCATTTGTTTGAGGCCAGTAATCCTCTTTGTGAGGTACTTCTGTAGTCTTTCCAGCTGCAGATGTCTTGTGAGGTACATTCCAAAAGGGGCATTGTACTCTATAATGGGTCGAATGAGTGTCGAGTAGAGGGGAACAATGACCTCTTTTTTCCTGGATGAGAACCCTTTTATGATGAGGTGTGCCATGTAGAAGGACTTCCTGAATATCGTGGTGATGTGACTATCAAAGGAGAGACTACTATCCACCAGGGTCCCAAGGTCTCTTATCACACATTTAGTGTTAAGTAGATTGCTGCTTTTGTGGTAGTTCATGGGTACAAAGTTTTTACCAAAGGGGATTACACTGCACTTTTTGGCATTGAGCTTGAGGCCATGGCTCTGACACCAGGCATCTGTCTCAGCGAGGCCCTTCTGTAGGATTTCCACATCATTTGGGGACACGACTATGGTTCCTAGTTTGCAGTCATCTGCGAACTTCATTAGCCAGAGGCCTTCTGTGCTAGCCTGTACTTCAGAGAAGTAGATACCAAACAGGAGAGGTCCCAGAACTGAACCCTGTGGTACTCCACTTGTCACTAGTTTGAGGTCAGATTTGGAGTGTTCATAGGTTCATAGGTTCATACTAGGCTATCTGCCCTAGGGCATTTATAAGCCTAGCCAGAGTATGTTTGGCTTTCGCCACCCATTTTAAATTAATTTTGCTATGCCCTTTTTCGAGGTTAGTATACTGTGCCTCTGTCTAACAGTGACACAGAAGTGATACCCGGGGTAAACCTATGATCTCCCATCCACTCATCAAGATTCCTCTTGAAGAGAGTCAATGAGGGACTCTGCCTAACCTGGACTGGGATTTTATTCCAGAGTGAAGGGAGCCTCTGGGTTATGAATCTGTCCCTCCAGCATGTCCTATTTATTTCAGTGCTGAGGTTCAAGTCTCTCGAGCGTGTAGCTCGATGGGATTTGGATTTTGAGGTGCAGCATGTCCCTTAATTCCGGGTTGGACATGGCCTTATACGTCAGGCACAGGTCCCCTCTGAGCAGGCGGTATGCCACTGAGTAGAGCTGGAGTTTCTTTAACCGGGTAGCATATGGCATCTGTCTGAGCCCTTTGATCCTCTTGGTGAGGTACTTTTGGGGTCTTTCCAGTTGCTGCAGGTGTTTGGTAAGGTACATCCCAAAAGGGGCATTGTACTCGATTATGGGCCTGATGAGGGATGAGTAAAGAGGCACGATGACCTCTCCTAATCTAGATGTGAATCCCTTCATGATTAGGTGGGCTATATAAAATGTTTTTCTAACCACTTTGGCCACGTGGTTGTCAAATGAGAGATTGCTATCAACTTGGGTCCCCAGGTCCCTAATGACTTCTTCTGTACTTAATGGATTACCACCTATGTGGTAATTTGTGGGCACTTTGTTTTGCCAAAGGGATGACTATACACTTTTGGCATTTAGCTTGAGACCATGGCTCTGGCACCAGTTGTCTGTTTCTATGAGGCCCTTTTGGAGGATGCTTGTGTCGGCTGGAGAGTCGATTATGGCCCAGTTTGCAGTCATCTGCGAACTTGGTCAGCCACAGTCCTTCCGTGTTGGCCTGTACCTCCGAAAAATATATACCAAACAAGAGAGGTCCCAGGACTGAGCCTTGTGGGACGCCACTTGTAACTGGTTTGGAGTCTGACATGGCTCCAGCAATTCTAACCATGTGGGTTCTGTCCTTGAGCCAGTTTGCAACCCATCTAGTGACATAGGGGTTTATATTTAAGCTGGTGAGCTTATCTATAATGCCTGAGTGGGGTATTGTATCGAAGGCTTTTGCGAGGTCCAGATAGGCTATGTGGACCACCTTCCCTTCGTCAATGGCCTTGGTGACTGTTTCAAAAAAGTCGACCAGGTTTAAGAGGCAGGATCTGCCATTAACAAAGCCAAACTGGGTAGGATCCAGTGTCTTTAGGTCCCCAATATCTTTATTTATGAGGTCCATGATGATCCTTTCCATAGCTTTGCAGACCAAGCTAGTCAGGCTTATGGGGCGATAGTTTCCAGGGTCCGTTGAGGCACCACCTTTGTGGAGAGGGACCACTGTTGCTGTACGCCACTCTTTGGGTACATATCCTGTAGTAAGGCTGAGATTGAACAGTAGTTTTATGTTTGGGTTTAGCTCTTCTTGGAGTTCATGTAGGACGCAGCCTGGGACACCGTCTGGTCCCATTGATGCTGTGTTTTTTGCTTTGGAGAGGGCAGCTCTCACCTGAGCATCTGAGATGTCAGGGGGGCAGCACTCTGCTGGGATAGATATTTGCCCTTTTGGTGGGGAGGGAGAAGTTTGCGCTGAACCTGTCAGCTAGGATGTTGGCAATGTCTGTGAGATCAGTGTATTTTTTGTCATTTTGGACTAATTCTGAGCATATCTGGGAATTCCCACCCAGGTTCCTAACATAGCTAAAGAAAGCCTTGTGATTATCTTTAGTGTCCTGTGCAATTTTTCTCTCGAAGCTGGCCTTTGATGATTTTATGAGTGCCCTTAGTTTTTTGCTAATACTGATCAGAGATGCCTTCCCTTTTTGGGATTTTGCTCTATCATGTAGTAGCTTCCTCCTTCTATTGTATAGTTTGTTTATGGCTGGGGTCCACCAGACAGGTCGTCTGCCTTTGGAGGATTGGGTCTTGGTTTTATTTGGGATTGCATGATCCATGCATTCCTGAAGGTGTTCATAGAATGCATTTATAAAGGATTCTGCGGTCTGGGCGTATTTTCCACAGGCCGGGGCTTTGAAGGATTCCACCTCGGTTTTGAGGAGTGTGAAATTTGCTTTAGAGAAGTTTTTCACTGTGGTTTTCTGGGCAGGGGGTGGGGTCGGGATGTGAATATCCAGTGAGATCAGTTTATGGTCTGATCTTACCAGTGAGGGATACACTTCTGGTCTGGAGCATAGAGTCCCCATGTTGGTGATGATCAGGTCCAGTATGTTTTCCCCTCTTGTGGGAGTGGTAACAAGTTGTTCCATAGCATTTGAGTTTATGAATTCTAGGAACCTTTGGGCAAGGGTGTTGGAGCTAGAGTAATGCTCCCAATCTATGTTTGGGTAGTTGAAGTCGCCCAGTATAATGGTGTTTGGAGAGACCTTCATATTTTCCAGTGTTTTCAGGAAGGCCAAGTGGGGTTCCTGGGTTTGGGAGGGTGGTCTGTAGCAGGCTATAAACTGGAAGGCAGTTTTACCCACTGTTAGTTGCACATGGATAGTCTCTGATGCTTCGTGCTTTGCCACCAACCTGGAGGTGTGGGTATCTTTGATGAATATCGATACTCCCCCTCCTTTTGTGGTTCGGTCCAAGTTTTGGGGCCGAAAAGCATGGTATGAGGTATAACCTGGTAGTGCTGGGGTGCTCTCGGGAGTCCTGAACCAGGTTTCTGTTACTGCACAGATATCGATGTTCTCCATGCTAAGGAGAGTTTCGATTGCGTGCATCTTGAGGTTTAGACTTCTAGCGTTGAGTAGTATTACTCTTAGTTTCTTATCCCTTGTGATACCTATGGAGGTGGGTTTGTCTTTTGAGCCTTGCCTAAAAAAGGCACTATGGGGGTAGCAAGAGCCTTTGCCAATATCCGAAAGCCCAGGGGTGACAGGTGCAAGCCGTCCCTAGCAAAGCATCGTGGCTTGTCGTGCATATCATCCCAAGCTGACAGGCATTGGATCCCCTTTGAATGACACCAATACTTAAGCCAATTGTTGAAACTGATCATCTTGTCTTCATATTGTGGCATCATTCTTGGTGAGGGTAAGATGCTACTCAAGGTCAGGGTCATACCGGCCTGGGCTACATGCCCAGAGAGCTCCTCTATGTCTCTTTTCATGTAGTCCAGGGAGGTACGTCTCAGGTCATTCACACCAGCATGGACAATGACTGAGTCATATTTGTACTTGCCTTGGAGTGACCTGAGTGCTTGTGTTATGTGGCGGATCCTAGCACCCGATAGGCAGCTCACCGTGACCTTCTCCTTGTTCAGCCTGGTTAGCGGGACGTCAGTGTGCCTGATGATAGAGTCACCTATTACAAGTGTATCAGGTGTGTTGTTTAGCCTTAAGGGCTGTGACTGTTCGGCACACTGGCTTTGTGAGCTATGTGTTGCATGTGTTTTGTTTTGGGGTAGCGGTTGCTTGGGTGTCTGCTTTGGAGGTCTTTGCTGCTTAGGCAGATTTTTATTTAGAGCCTCCAAGTATGTTTTTGTGTGTTTATGTGTTTGGTTTGCTGTCGTGGTAGGTCTATGTGAGACTGGAATTGTAGTGAGTGTGGTTTCCTTCTCCTCCTGACTGGTTACGCCAGTACTGAGTTGAGAGAGCTTAGCCTCCAGTTTGGCTATATGGTTGCATCTCTCACATGTGTTGGAATTTGTTGGGAGGAGGAGAGGGTTGTCTGTGTACATTAGGCAGTTGTAACATTGCCTCAAGATTCCCAGGCTCACCAGCTAGACCGGAGAGGAGATTGACAACTGACCTTTGGACATGCTAGAATAGTATTGGGAATTCCTTTATAATTGAAAAAAAGGGCCAATGGGGAACAAGTTACTCAAGGGGAGTTTGTGAGGGTGTAGTGCTTTTAATTTTTTAGTGCTGACTTATATAATTGCTTTAGTGAGCAAGTGCTAGGCTTTAGCATAGGAATAGGGTGTTTATTATGAGAACTAGATTAGTTCCAAGGCTCAAACCCAAATAAGCGGCGCTGCTCGATGAAGCGCTATGCACAAAATCACGCAACGCCGCGCTACAGCGGGTTTTATACAGGCGGACTTGAAAGAGCTAGAAATTGGCCCAAAACAGCCAACAGACTACCAGATTCCTGTGCTGGGAACACTCCTCCAGGGACAGATAGCCTACTCCAAGCTCCCCACTGCCACTGGTGAACAAAGAAGCCTCCCTCTATCCAAGAAAGGAAATGGCAACACAGGAACTTTCCAAAAGTCCAGAATACAGCAAAGCCTGTATTTGGACTACTCTAGGTCAGGAAAGATGGGAAACAAGGATAACTTTTTTTTTTCTTTTTTGCAACAAACAGCAGGAAATTGCAATAAATATGTAACACAGGCTAGCGCACTTGAGTCTCAACAAGTAAATGCAACAAACAGGACAAACTTTAAAAGTGCAGGTGCAAAAACAACTTTAGACAGTTTAAAACAGTTCAAGAAGAGAAATATTTGCAGTTTAGCTAGATCGGACAGTCGCCCAGGTAGTAGCAGGAAAAAACACTTTTATCAGGTTAGCAGTCGCTCTTTTAGCCTCTCTGCTGCTAGCACCACTCTGCAGGACCACGAGGAGCTTGGCTGAGTAGTAACAAGCGCAAAAACCTCGCCAAAGCGGGTTTTATACAGGGGGATTTGAAAGAGCTAGAAATTGGTCCAAAATGGCCAATAGACTACCAGATTCTTGTGCTGGGAACACTCCTCCAGGGATAGATAGGCTGCTCTAAGTTCCCCACTGCCACTGGTGAACAAAGAAACCTCCCTCTATCCAAGAAAGGAAATGGACAACACAGGAAATTTCCAAAAGTCCAGAATACAGCAAAGCCTGTATTTGGACTACTCTAGGTCAGGAAAGACGGGAAACAAGGATAATAATTTTTTTTTTTTGTTTTTCTTTTTTTCAACAAATAGCAGGAAAATGCAGTAAATATGTGACACAGGCTAGCGTACTTGAGTGTGTAGCCTCAACAGGTAAGTGCAAAAAACAGGACAAACTTTAGTGTGCAACTTTTAGAGTGTGGGTCCTGCCAGTGAGCCAGTTGGCAACCCATCTTGTGATGTAGGGATTTATACTTAGTTTAGTGAGTTTAGCTATATTTCCAGAATGGGGGATGGTGTCGATAGCCTTGGCTAGGTCAAGATAGGCTGTGTTCTAAATGACAATAAAGTTTATTTTGACTACATGCTTAGTTTCCCATTTCTTTTTTTTTTACAGGAAAATTGGGGCCAATCATGTTACTAATAGCAGCAGCAGTTTCCCCAGGGATGGGCACAGCATTCTGACACAACAGAGAAGTCTTCCCTGTCCCCTTTGCCAGGACCAATAAGAGTGGCATACCCTCACTCATTGAGTGGACCCCAATAGCCACAGAGGATGTGGCTAAACCATGGTCCATAGTGGCTGTAAATGCTACGCCAGTACAATATGGGGAAAAGATGAATGGTCCGTGGTACAACAAATGGCCACAACAGAATCACCCAGACCTATGGCTGAGGCAAATTGCTAGCCTGCTGTGGTGGCAAAGGCTGTTTGCTTATTCATAATTTTTTTCTTTTTGTGACTGGAAGAAGGACTGACTGTGGTACCGGCAGATTGCTCGATGGTCATACCAAAAATGGTGCCTCTTTCCCCAGGAAGAGAAGTAGCAAATGGTGGTAAAAACTGCAAGTCTTTTAGTTACTTTCTTCAAGGAAAAATACAGTAAAAAGCACTTTAAAACACTTCGCCATCCCTAACAAAATAAAATAAACACAATTTCCCCACAGAAAAAATAGCTTTCAGTTACTTTACACAACTTTTAAACTGACAGGGAAAAAGAGCGTTTTTGTTTAAAAGTACAACACAATCTCATGACAGGCCATTAACACAAAAAAACTCATAGTTTTAAATTAACTTTACTGGAGAGGAGAGTGAATAAAACACAATCAGTATTTAGAAAATGGAAGTTTTTTCCCCCAAAGAGAACCTATATGCCATCAAAGTAACAGTACCAAGCTGACCATTGATCCTTGAAAGCCTTAGAGTAGCATATTATTCGGTGGCAGTAAAGCTCTGAAGGGCTTGGCACACAAATTTGTCTTTTAGTCAACTCGGCTTGAGAGGCCTGACAGTTTGGGCTCAAGGAAGGTGTCCTGAAGCTTAGGAAGATGGCCGGCTGTTATATCCTTGGTAGGCTATAACCATATAGCTAAGGCTACTGCAGCAGTGACCAATATGATGAACATCAATAGTTTCAGCACAGCTGTCACTGTCAGGGCTGTCATCCATGACGGTTCTGAGGTCTTCAATTATGTTATCAGTTTTTAGGATTTGTCCATGTATTTTGCATCAGATTTTTATTTTCTTTTTTGCAACCACACAAAAAAATTGTATCAAAGGTCACAGGTCGAACAAGTCCCTTACCCAGTGCAGATATATGCACAATAAGATCTGCCCTGAAAAAAATTGATGTTGATCAAGGTCAAAGAGAAATCCCCTGTATCTTTCTGAATTCTTTCCATCATAGTTTACTCCCTGACCTTACAGACACAAGATCAATCATGCCCATCTTGCTTCTGATGTTTTATAGCATCAAAAAAATCATTTCAAAATAGAAGGGTTGTAATACAAGTTCGTGGTAATTTCAGATTTAAATCACTGATTATATCATGAATGTCTGACATGCTCAGTGATTGACACAAAAAACATTGATAAAAACATGTCAGCCATTCAGAATATTAATAACATGCATTACCAAAACTTAGCACAGTGAAAAAAATCTGTCTAAAAAAAGGTGTTATTATTTTTTTTTTTTTTGTTAGGTAAGGTGCACATTTAGAGTAAGTGTTAGGTTTAGTTTTAGCACCTTAGTTAAAAAAAAAAAAAAACTTTCTGTAACAGTTCCACTACATAAGACTGCTCAGATACCCAACTAACACACACAAAAAGAAAAATTTGTGTATACCTCAAAGTCTCATAAAAACCCAGTATGCAACCTATGCTAGGTCCAAAACAAACCAAGAAGAAACTTCGTAGTGTGTGTGTGTGTGTGTGGGGGGGGGGGGGGTGATGTTCACTTCCTAAATGATGTAATGCACTTAGTTCACTTGACTGCGGTGGTGGTGCTGCAGTAGCATTGTCGCCTCCCAGTACGACGTTGTCTTGTTCGATTCTCAGCTAGAGCGTCTTCTGTGTGGAGACATGCATGAATGGACGTACCTTTGGTGAAGGTTGTGCATCAGAGCTGGCAACTCGGCATGTAAAAATCTACTGCCAATCATTAGCGGACCGGAGTTCCGCTGTGGCGACCCCTAACCGGGAAAAGCCTAAAGACACAACAACAACTTAGTTCACTTGATAAAAATCGAACTGTAAAATGTAACTTTAAAATATGTGCTACAAAATAATCAAATAGAAAATAGTAGGTAGTCCACAGTTGAGTTAAAAATGGAATTTTCTTTATTGAAACACACAAACAAGCGATCCTAGCTGAGTATAATGAAAAGCATTAAAGACATTCCTTATATATAAAATCAGGCTTAATTATTATTGCTCCACAAAACGCATACTAAATCTACCATTGACGAGGGGAAGGTGGTCCACACAGCCTACCTGGACCTCGCAAAAGCCTTCGATACAATACCCCACTCGGGCATTATAGATAAGCTCACCAGCTTAAATATAAACCCCTATGTCACTAGATGGATTGCAAACTGGCTCAAGGACAGAACCCACATGGTTAAAATTGCTGGAGCCATGTCAGACTCCAAACCAGTTACAAGTGGTGTCCCACAAGGCTCAGTCCTGGGACCTCTCTTGTTCGGTATATATTTCTCGGAGGTACAGGCCAACACGGAAGGACTGTGGCTGACCAAGTTCGCAGATGACTGCAAACTGGGTGCCATAATCGACTCTCCAGCCGACACAAGCATCCTCCAAAAGGGCCTCATAGAAACAGACAACTGGTGCCAGAGCCATGGCCTCAAGCTAAATGCCAAAAGTGTATAGTCATCCCCTTTGGCAAAAACAAAGTGCCCACAAATTACCACATAGGTGGAAATCCATTAAGTACAGAAGAAGTAATTAGGGACCTGGGGACCCAAGTTGATAGCAATCTCTCATTTGACAACCACGTGGCCAAAGTGGTTAGAAAAACATTTTATATAGCCCACCTAATCATGAAGGGATTCACATCTAGATCAGGGGAGGTCATCGTGCCTCTTTACTCATCCCTCATCAGGCCCATAATTGAGTACAATGCCCCTTTTGGGATGTACCTTACCAGACACCTGCAGCAACTGGAAAGACCCCAAAAGTACCTCACCAAGAGGATCAAAGGGCTCAAACAGATGCCATATGCTGCCTGGTTAAAGAAACTCCAGCTCTACTCAGTGGCATACCGCAAGTTCAGAGGCGATCTGTGCCTGACGTATAAAGCCATGTCCAACCCGGAATTAATGGACATGCTGCACCTCAGAAAATCCAAATCCCATCGAGCTATGCGCTCGAGAGACTTGAACCTCAGCACTGAAATAAATAGGACATGCTGGAGGGACAGATTCATAACCCAGAGGCTCCCTTCACTCTGGAATAAAATCCCAGTCCAGGTTAGGCAGAGTCCCTCATTGACTCTCTTCAAGAGGAATCTTGATGAGTGGATGGGAGATCGTAGGTTTACCCCGGGTATCACTTCTGTGTCACTGTTAGATAGAGGCATAGTATACTAACCTCGAAAAAGGGCATAGCAAAATAAATTTAAAATGGGTGGCGAAAGCCAAACACATTCTGGCTAGGCTTATAAATGCCCTAGGGCAGATAGCCTAGTATGAACCTATGAACCTATAAATATTAATAAATATACAACTTTTAACAAAGATCGCTGTTGTATCAAATAAATACTTCATCAAGTTTGTGTGTCAAAAGCAAATCAAAGGTCACAGCCCCACTGCCCCACTGTTTAAAAGATTATTAAAAGATTGATATGGGACTGATTAATGCTGACTTTACTTGCTTATACTGCGTTTAAAAACAAATATCAAACACTGTTTACTTCTTTTAGCACTAACTTACAATGTTATAAAGGACATACTTTAGCTGGTTCATGTACACATTAATAATTTTTGATGGCTCCACATTAAATGCTACTTTACATTTTAAACAGAACACTTTTGTTGCATTTTTTTCCTTTTAGGCAGTGAGTTACATTTTTTACTTTTAGGCAGTCAAAGTGTGATGCACACAATACTCATGAGCCTAGTCTTTTTCCTTTTTTCAGTTTTAAAGGTTACAATTACTCTAGAGCAGGGGCGGCTCGTGGCATCGGACTGCTGGACTGCAGCCCCCTCAGCTAAAAAGTAAAGTGTTTATGTGATTTAAAAAAATGTAAAAAAAAAAAAAAATACCTTTTTTTTTGTACTTTAAACAAACTTCGAGTCCGTGACTCGGAAGTATGCGCATGCGCATTGCGCACTTTAACCGCCTCGGGCTGCGGCGGTTTTAAACAGCTTTTTTTTTTTTTGTTGTTTTCATTGCAGCCCGGAGGGGTAATGAAGGCATCATTGTGATGCCCAGAAGTCTATGTGGTTCTAAACCGCATAGAATTGGAAGGGGCTCGGACTGCGACGTCCGCAGGCACGTCATGACATGCTTGCTGGGCTAAATGCTGCTGATTGGTTGTCGCTCTCTTCCCGGGCTTTATGTGCTGGGAAAAGAGCGAGAATCAAACAGTAAGTCAGTTGTGTTGTGGATTGATTCGGAGTCAGTCACACAGGAAGGATTTAAAGTTAATTTGCCATTGGATGTTTATTTTTATTTTTTTGGGCGGCCTATATTTTGCTGAAGAAGAACAGAAGAAGAACTGAAGAAAGAAGTAGTAGAAGAAGAAAGAAGTTAGAAGAATAACAGAGTGAAGGTGCAGAAGTATACCAAGTAAGTAGGAAGGGTAAGCTAAGGGTAAGCTAAATGGCGGGGAAATATAGATATGGTTGCTTGAAATAAGCCATATTTTATTGCAAAGTCTTTTCCATAATGAGTAGTGTTGTGGGTTAAAGATTATAGACAAGCAGCAGCAATACCAGTTTGTGTATACTGCCTTACAAGTAACTGCATGAGAGTCCATTTTGGAAGAGGCTCATTTGTAGTATTACTGTTTCTATTAGAGTAGCATATAGGATGTAGGTTACAGTTAGTTTTGCAGAATATCAGTGCTCCCACTCCATATCTTTTACAAGACCTGTTGTCATGGAATGTGCAATTTTTTAGAAACATGTTAAGAAATCCAAGGTCTCTTTTATAGCCATAGTTCTGTAACAGCAACAATTTTTTGAATTTTAGCATTCTAGTCATGTTTTGAATTGTGTCAATGTATTATTTATTTCAATTAGATTAGAGAATCATTTGATTAAAAAGTTATTTAAAAGATGACAGCTAGGTTTAAGCAACTACTAGGGCAGAAATTATAATGAAGTAGAAATTACATTTTATATATAAAGCAGGTACAATTATAATAGGGTTTTATGTGATCTATTAGACTTCTCCTGAAAGGAGAATAAGTATTATGTTGTGTCTGTGTTCAGCATCTAGGCGGTTTTACTTTGCTGAGATAATTTTGCTGAAGAATTTTTCTTCAGAGGTGAGCCCAAATGGATGAGACCCACTGCTTTGACTTATGGCAGAGAGGAATAGATTGGCAGTCTGCTTCTAAGGGATGGGTCATGCTGTGATTGGAAGTCAGTTGGCTTTCTGTAAAGAAATGCCATGATGGTCTTCCTGTAGATAAAGGTTAATAAGTCTACATATAATATTTATGGTTGTTTGCATTTTGCTGGTATAGTGAAGTTGTACAGGAAGAAAACTGTGGTGCATATTCTAGTTTATGAAGAAAGAAAGTAATACACTTAATCACTACATACAAGATTTTTTGTATTAGTTATACAACATATATACAACTTCATTTAAAAAGTTAGTACAGACAGAAAGGAATGTATAGAATGTCCTGTAAGTCAAAAGAAGCTAAAGGTGAAAAGAGAGAACAGAAGCAGCAGTCTTGCATATACAACCATGAGCGGCTTGAATAGTTTCAGTTCTTCACAGCTTACTTACTCTCTCTACTCTGATGCTGTTAATTATAAAAGTTCGAATGCTGGCTGGAATCATTCATTGCCTTGTGCACAACGAATAACTGCAGACAGGTCAGTCAATGATTTCATTGGTCTGTGCTGTGCTGCTCTAGGTTTCACGTGCAAATTTAGGTCAAGGCCAGCAATGTCAACTTAATTGTAGTACAAATATGAAAGCAACTGTTTTAGTCTTCCAGAACAAAGAGCAGTAAAGAATATTGATTTCTTTTTAAATGATTGGAGATTCCCATTTTAAATAGCTACCACAGCAGTAATAGCTTTGCAATGCTTGTTGCTTGCTGGGGATTTAGTAAAGGGAAGCAAGCAAGCAAGTGCAATTTAATGTTTGAGTTTAGCAGCCTGACAAATTTCTCTGAAAGAGTTTTCTTTAATTTTTTAACATATTTAAAAAGGTACAACCACTACATTATTCAGTACTACTAATGGAATATATAGGAATCTTCAGCTATTCATTCACGTCACAGTGTAAATGAGGTAAGGGTAACCGTAACACATGTAGCAGTACTTCCAGGCTTAGATGCGACATTTCTCATGTATCATTGCCTCTGTCCTCATATGAGAGTGTTGCTGTTTTGTTAAAATTATCAGCTGTATACATTATAATACTGAATCTCCTGTGGCTTGTATTTCAAAACTATATATAAATTGCATCCATCAGCAATTTCTATGACTAACGCTGCACTGGAGGTGGCTACACATGGGTAAGAATTTGTAAACCTAGACTGCATGCTTTAACCTCTAGCTGATTTCTTTCAAGTTTTATCCAGAGGGAGAACTGTTTTCTACTGAACCAACCTGTAAAGTCTCCCTATTAGAGTTTGGAGGCCTGCTAATGTGATTTTTGATAACTATGGGTTATAAGTTGCAAATGAGTCTGTCAAAGTAGGGGGATACACTGAGATGCCTCAACCACAACCTTATATTGAATTCTCCTTCAGGCACACTGTCGGTGCCACTGTTCTGAGTATTGAATCTATGGTCTGCAGTCGTTAGGATTTCAACAGGCATCTGCCTCTCTAGTTTCCACACAGCCTTCAATATTGATTTATGAAATTGCTTGTTTTTTCCTTTAGGTCAACTTTTATGACAACCTCTGATTAGTTTTTACTTTTGATATATGTTTATTTTAATCAAAACTATATAACCATTCCATATTTTTTTTCTTTCCCAAGCTGAATTACTTTACAGTTTTATGCTCACCCTAGTGATTTTCATCCCTTTTTTTTTGTGCACACACAACCAGTATTTTTAACTGCTGAAAACTTCTGCTGTGAAATGCCCAAAAAGTATTGTGAATTCCTGTCTCAAGCATTTTTGAAGACATGGCCTTTTAGTTATACATATGATTGCCAGGTCACCAGCTAGGACCTGCACTGGCTCTGTCTTTAATGCACAGAAGGAGCACTTGACATAAAGGACTGCCATAAGTGTCAGTGTTTCAGTCTGAACACCAAAGGAGAAGGCATGAGAAGTTAGATAGCCACCATGGCAGTCTCTAGCAAACTGTAGTGATAATTAATGCATTCACTTAGTCAGTCAAGCTTATGTTTAAGCAAGACACCTTTTATTTATTTTTTTAATTATATAAAGATCTGCTGGAAAGTTATCTGCTCAGATTTTTTCTTTGCATAAAGCCGGTGCTATTTTACAAGTTGGAAACTAAGCAACAGTGATAAGCATTTCTGCAACATTCTGAGGTTCACTGAATGACAGGTGTTTTGAGTTTCAGATTCATACCCTACAGAAAATTCATACTGATGCAAGACCTACTGAACTTTCTAAGTTTGTAAGAGCAGCATTTAAAAATTGTCTGTATTTTTGGGCCTTTGTCCTACTTTTATTTATGGCTTTATCCAGATTTCTTGCTCTGAGGTTGAGAGTATATGAAATGTGTCAGGGCCATCGCCATCAGCCAGGCACTTTTCAAATTGTGACATACTTGTTGTACCCCACTCCCCCATGTAGTGACTTTAGATGTGTCCAGGCAAGGAGCACTTAGAGTATCCAAGGTAGACACAAGTACAGTCATGGCTTTTAATCTGTCCTTTAATTTGCAGAATGTTCTGGTTTTCTGTCATATTTTTATACAGTTGATTTTGTGTATTTAGAAAATGCATTTTGTTGGCTGCTTGTTTTTTTTATACTTTATTTTGACTGGCATTCCAGTAATGTATTTAAAAAGTAATTTATTTTTTCATGCCTCACAACCTGTGTTTCCATCTAGATATTAAGTTGTCATGTAACCAATGCATTGAAATATTTTTTTCTTCTACACTTCATTTTGTCTTGATTGGACTCTTGTAATGACTGTTTGGCACCCAGGGCAGCATATTTAAAGTTCCAGTTGTTGTGGTTTTGTGCATAGCTCCACCCCTTTCTATTTGGCCACACCCCTTCCTATTGGCCACACCCATTCAACTGTCTCCTGCAGCCCCCCTTTAATTTGAAGTCACCAGCCGCCACTGCTCTAGAGTAGAGTCTTACACTCTCAAACTGTTTTCTTAGTTAGATGCCAAACTTTAACAGATCCCATGGCCTTAGTGCTTTATTTTTAATATTTATCACTGTTTTTCCAGCTTAGCAATTATTTTTATGTTTTTTCATCCTACTTAGGTTTTTAGTTGTATATCTATACACATGTTCATTGATATTATGATTTGTTTTTGACACACAAACCTGATGAAGTATTTATTTGATACAACAGCGATCTTTGTTAAAAGTTGTATATTTATTAATATTTATTCTGGTATATATCTATTGGTAGATCTTTTTGTTAGATAGTTATTTGATTAGTTGGTTAGCCTATACAAAGTGTTAAACTGGTCTTAGATTGTAATTTGTCTCAAGCTTTTTAGTTTCAGTTCTAAGGGAGCACAGTCTCAGTTCACACTATGGTGTTAAGGGGGAAGGGAGACTCGGTTAAAGAAATGAGTTTAATGCTTTTATTGCTCTTAACAGAACCATCCTCTGTAACCACTCCCTTGCTCCAAATAACCTGATTATATATAAATAATGAATCTCTTTAATGCTTTTCATTATACTCAGCTAGGATCACTTGTTTGTGTGTTTCAATAAAGGATATTCCATTGTTAACTCAACTGCGGACTGCCTACTATTTTCTATTTGATTATTTGGTAGCAGATATTTTTTAGTTATATTTTACAGTTCGATTTTTATTAAGTGAACTAAGTGCATACATAACATAATGTAAGAAGTGAACATGACACCCTTCACACTGCAAAGTTTCAACTAATATGCACACACACACACACACACACACACACACACACACACACACACACACACACACGCACACTCACAAACTCATGCAGACATCTACACAACACTAAATCTATCCCCTTAACTAACCTTTACTCTAACCCTAACCCACACATTCGCACACACACTATAATTCTAAACCCTTACCTAACTCTAACACTAACCATAACACACACACACACACACACACACACACACACACACACACACTTGCACACACTGAAAACATTTCCAGTTTCCTAACCCCTATTCTAACCCTAAAACACACACACATTCATACACAAGCTCCCAGCTCTACCACAAAGCCACTTACCTTTGTCAACTAAACTGCAAGTCACCCAATCCACAGTTTGCATAAACTGCCATGTGCACAACATTCACTAAAGTTCAATTTGTCACACACATAAGTATTTGACCAACTGAAGTCTAATCAAAACACCTTATCTATAATACTGAACTGCTTTTATGAGCTACCGATGATGTACACTTGGCTTTACCAAGCCTCACCCACATGGCAGTCTTCCAGGAGCATTATGGGAATTTACATATGCATACTGTATAGTAGTGTCTCTCATCAGTGAGCATGCATATCTTCTATTGGGGGTGTGGTCTAGGTTAGGAAAAGGAAAATCCTTCATGGGTGCCTGGAAGGCTGACATGGTGGGATCTAGTTCTGAGTCTGATGATGGGGAACAAAATAGTCACAGTTGCAGCTAGGGCTTTATACTTGTCAGATATTAGGCAATAAAAGCAATATGCCGAAAAAAGTCTAGCAAATGAACTTGATTCTTCTTACTACCTTCATAATGCAAGTTTCCCATGTGCAGAATTGCAGCAAGGAGCTTGGAAATCTCTGCATTTTCTGTGTCTGTGAACATGAGGACCTTCATAGCTGAGCGAATGTTAGCATATTCTTTGGTATCATCTCGACCATCACATATCGTGCAGTTACCCTGAAAATCATATAAAATATGCATAATTTCAATGGACAGACAAACTATCATCATAGTGCCAAATGCTGCAGGAAATGTCACAGAACCTTCAGGAAAAAAATTAACATAAGGCTACTATTATTACCTGGAAAGGTAACGTTTATTTTTCATACAGTCAAAAAAAATCAATGAATCAATCCCCTGCGCCCTTGTTCTTAACAAACATTCTAGTAAATTTTGCAAGATGACTGCAAACAGAAATCAAAGTTACTTTACTGTGAAGGTATTACACTTGGCTAAGATAACAATTTGAATAAGAAGCCCAACAGCAGAAGTCTGATCTTTATACTTCCGTGCAGCATGGTTTCACATTCTACATTATTTTATTATGAAACTATGTGTCAGGATTTTAATATTTTGAAAGAATTCTGAACCGTGAAAGGATACTGAATGGATCATGGTACATGACTTGAGCACAAATTAAAATGCATTTACTATTTATTTATTGACATTTGATTGAAAAGTGTATATTGAATGGTTCACATGGAAACAGTTAAAAGACTTTAAGGACTGAGAAAAAGGTGTAGGTAACTGATCTTATCAAGATCCCATCTTAAGTTGTGTTCTTTTCTGAAGAGTGCACCTGCATAAAGACATACTTAAAGTTAGAAGAGTTCAAAGGTGAGTGAATATTGTAGTGCAGATCTTAGAAAGAAAACAGAACAAGCAACTGCAAAGAGTTAAACATGCAATGACTGAAGCACAAAGTGTACTGAAAAACATGATGGAAACAAATAAGTACCTCAGAAAAATATTAAGGTATTAATCATTTTAATAGCCTGTCCTTGTGCAGTCACACTTTGGTCCACAATTGTGCAGCTGTGAATATTTTCTGTGTGTTTACATAATCCTGCATTCCAGAAGGACCCATGATGTACCAACAGCAACAGCAGTTCAGCTTATAATAAACTGACAACACAACAAGCATGCTTGGTTATGTTGCACATTAATGCATAAATATAATAATGAATAGCTGTAAAAATGCAAACAGTTTTAAGGGACAAATTACAGGATATTATATGTGACAATAGCAGCTATCCTCTTAAACCTATAAGAAATCAATTTGATTAATACAGGAATGGATAGGTGCTGCTGAATTAACAGCATCAGAAGCCCTTCTCACTTCGCTGTAAGAACCACTGAACATCTTATATGAAGTGTCCCGGCAGCAATGCAGTCTCTTATATACTGTTGTTTGATAATGCGAAATATTTATAAAAAGTTATTTTTATTTGGAAATGTCAATATATGGCCATTTGCCACAAAGAAAGGTCAAAAATGAAAAGAGAGAATTGTTTTATTTATTTATTTACTTTTTATGTAGAGGCCTTACCCGTCATGTCTCATGAGGGTAGCTTTTACTACAATGCCTCCTTCACTGAAACACAACATAACCTGAGGTCTCACCATGCAGGAAACAGTGCAGAGAACACAGATGCCTGCATTGTATTTCCCACAAAATAAATGCCAGCATTACATGTGTAGAGACTTTCAAATTACCTCATTTTTTTGCTTATTTACATTGCAGGCAGCAGAATTGAAAATTCCACTCTCTTTTTCAGAAGGGCCAAGGAAAAAAAAAACAAAATAATAAAAAGGCAGTATGATTAAGGGCCAGCTCTCATAGAAAACTATGATAGTGTATAGCAAATATGTTTTTTGAAGTTTATTGAAATCATAACTGAAATGAACAAATATTTCAATAAAATTGAACTGTTTTAAAAAACAATAATTAAAAACAAGAAAAAATGAATATAAAAACGAAGATAAAAACTATGTACAACAATGTTCATTGTATAACATTTAAGAGATACAATTAAATTGACAGATATGGAAAATTTTATCAATTAAGCTTGTTATTTTTCTAATAATTCATGTATACTTTTCCACTGATTATATAAAGTTCTATTCCTAAAAGATCTGTATTTAATAGTTAACATTTCTAACTTAGATACTTCAAAGAGAAGGTCTTTAAATTATTGTGATGAAGGTACATATGATGATTTCCAATTTTTTGTAATTGTTTTACTGGCAATGGATAAAATAGACTAAAGCAAAGATTTTTTACTCCTCTTCACGCAGTCTGGGACTGGTATGTTAAATAATACAAGTGATTTAGTGAGTAAAAAATTATCTGTAAAGATTGCTTGTAAAAAGGTATTTACATATTCCCAAAATTTCTTTAAAAGTAGACAGTCAAAGAATATATGTGACCAATATGAGTTTATTACGGTATTACATCTCCAACAGAAAGTATTTTTTTAGATATCTTACTTATGTTATATACTTATGTTATATGGAGTACTGTGGTGGTGGTGCTGTGGTAGCATTGTTGCCTCACAGTAAGACGTTGTCCTGTTCGATTCTCAGCTAGAGTGTCTTCTGTGTGGAGATATGCATGAATGGGTGTACCTTCGTTGAAGGTTGTGCGTCAGAGCTGGCAAGTAAAAATCTACTGCCAATCATTAGCGGACCGGAGTTCCGCTGTGGTGACCCATAACCGGGAAAAGCCGAAAGACACAACACAACTTATGTTATATGGAGTGAGAATTGATTTGTTCAAAAGTCTCCAGGTAAATATTCTCCATCTAAGTGAAGAAGTAGTCATACTTGCTGACTGAAGAATATTTGATTTATCCTTCTCTGTAGAATTACAATTATTGGTGATAGAAAAAAAATTCCAATACTTATCTGAGTATGTCTCTAAATCAAATTTAATTGCCCTATAAATAGATGACAAACTATTTTTAACAGGAAGATTATGCTGAGTAGATAATATCAAATAGTGTATAAATTTTGGTACTGCTTTCTTGGTAGATGAGGAAATTAAATCAAGTTTATCTGATATATATTTTCTGGCTTCTTGTAAATCTAACCATACAAAAGTGTCAAAACGATATTCGTCCATAAGTGTATTAACTGGTTTCAGTTCATTATTATTCATCATTTGGTGCCAAAATATTAAATGTTTTTATTTAAATGCCAACATTTTAGAATAATCTGTAGAGAATATAGTCCCTTGTGTATAAGCAATGGGGTAAATGAGAAATAACCAGTTCGCATATATTATGAACCTATGAATATAATTTTTAAAAGATCTCAAGATTAAAGTGATATAACTAAATTTAAATGTTATACAGGAGTAGTTGTAAAAATAAGCTTTTAGTCTCCAAATAAATTAATTTTTTACTAAATTTAACATATATGAACTGTCATTATTTTTTGAAGTTTGAGATAGGATAATTAGGGTCTCTTTCCATTTTGCAGAATATTCCACATCTATTAGATATGAAATTGTTTTAATTACTGATGTAAATGAGTAAATTTCTAAGTTTGGTAATGCAATACCCCCATTTTTCCAACTATAAATATGATAAGATAATGCAATCCTAGGTTTAATAGGATGCCATAGGAATTTCTTAATCATTATATTACATTTTTTGATTATTAAATGGGAGGGGGTATAGATATAGATTGAATTATATTTATAATTTTAGGGAGCAATATCATCTTTATGATTAAAAGCTTTTCATCCATTGAAAATGGAATCTAATTCCATTTACTTATTAGATTTTCTATGGTTGTTATGCTTTTTTTTTTAAATGTATTTGTAAGATGTCTTTGATATTAGTAGTAATAATAATACCTAGATATGTTATGTGATAAGATTGAGAAATAAATTCTTTATATTCATAATGTATACTATAATTTTTGGGACCAACTAAAAAAAATTGTGTTTTATTGTTGTTGAATGTGAGACCTGAGTTTTTTGAAATGTGTCCATATCTTCAAAGAGTTCTTGTAAAGATGGATTATTTCCACCAAGAGTAATCAATATGTCATCTGCAAACATTTGAATGTTTGATGTTTCATTAAGACTTAAATTGAAACTTTGAATATTTTTATTTTCCCTAATTAAATTTGCCCAAGGCTCCATAATTAATGTGAACAGAAGAGGTGATAAGGGACATCCTTGTTTGGTTCCTTTTATAATGGGTATATTTTGAGAAACATTTGGGCTAATTTTAATATAAGCTTGACTACCATAATATAATTGGGTGATTAGATTAACAAATTTATTACAGAAATTTAGTTCCCCTAATAGAATGAATAAATAGGTTCATAGGTTCATAGGTAGGTACTTGGCTATTTGCCCTAGGGCCTATATAAGCCTAGCCAAATGGTACCCTGGCTTTTGCCACCAAAGAAAATTATTTTCCTGTGCCCCTGTCAAGCAGAGCCACAGAAGTGATCTCCCATCCAATCATCAAGATTTTTCTTGAAGAGTGTTAACGAGGAGCTTTGTTTGATATAGATAGGTAGTTTGTTCCAGAGTATGGGAAGTCTCTGGGACAGGAATCTATCCCTCCAGCATGTTCTGTTTATTGTGGTGACAAGGTTTAGGTCCCTAGAGCATGTAGCTCGGAGGGATTGGGATTTCTTTACGTGGAGCATGTCCAACAGCTCTGGGTTTGACATAGCTTTGTATGTTAGGCAGAGATTGCCTCTGAGTAGGCGATATGCGACAGAGTAAAGCTGGAGTTTTTTGAGACGGTCTGTGTAGGGCATCTGTTTGAGGCCGGCAATCCTCTTTGTGAGGTAGTTCTGTGGCCTTTCCAGTTGTTGTAGATGTCTTGTGAGGTGCATACCAAAAGGGGCGTTGTACTCTATAATGGGTCTAATGAGTGATGAGTAGAGGGGAACAATGACCTCTTTTTTCCTGGATGAGAAACCTTTTGTGATGAGGTGTGCCACATAGAAGGATTTCCTGACTACTGTGGCAATGTGATTATGAAAGGAGAGACTACTGTCCACCTGTGTCCCAAGGTCTTTTATCATACTTTCGGTGTTAAGTAGACTACCGCCTATGTGGTAGTTCATGGGTACAGAGTTTTTACCAAAAGGGATGACCATGCACTTTTTTGGCATTGAGCTTGAGGTCATGGCTTTGACACCAGGCATCTGTCTCAGTGAGGCCCTTTTGTAGGATGTCCACATCGTTAGGAGTTTTGATTATGGCTCCTAGTTTGCAGTCATCTGCAAACTTTGTTAGCCAAAGACCTTGTGTGTTAGCCTGTACTTCAGAGAAGTAGATACCAAACAGCAGAGGACCTAGGACTGAACCCTGTGGTACTTCACTTGTCATTGGTCTGAAGTTGGATTTAGAGTCTGCTACTTTCACAGTGTGGGTTCTGTCAGTGAGCCAGTTGGTAACCCATCTTGTGACATAGGGATTTATACCTAGTTTAGTGAGTTTGTCTATAATTCCAGAGTGGGGGATGGTGTTGAAAGCCTTAGCGAGATCTAGACAGGCTGTGTGAACCACCTTACCCTCATCTACAGCTTTGGTGACCACTTCAAAGAAGTCTATCAGGTTTAGGAGACATGATCTGCCTTTTACAAACCTGAACTGGGTAGAGTCCAGAGTTTGGAGATTATCAATGTCATTGTTTATAAGTTCCATGATGATACGCTCCATAGTCTTGCAGACCAGACTCGTCAGGCTAATGGGGCAGTAGTTCCCAGAGTCCGTGGCGGCTCCCCCTTTGTGGAGTGGGATAACCGTTGCTGTGCGCCATTCAGTGGGCGCAAACCCTGAGGTGAGGCTATGATTGAACATGGTACTTAGGCATAATATTCCCAATTGATTTAATTGAATGCACAATTCATGTCCAAGCTAACTAGAGTTAAGTTATTATTTAAAATTTTCACTGATTCAATTAAAGTAATTATTCTTTTAATGTTATCATATATAGTTCTATTTATTATAAAACCTGTTTGGTCTTCAGCAACTAAGTTAGGTAGAAAATATTTGAGTCTATCTGCATATATGGGCATAAACATTTTATAATCTGTATTTAATAAGGAGATGTGTCTATATGAAACACATTTAGTAGGGTCTTTGTCAGGTTTTAAAATACGAGAAATAAAAGTATACTTCCAGGAGGGGGGGATTATATTATTAATTTGAGCTATATTGATGATGGTATGTAATAATGTTAAAGCTTTGGGAGGTAAAATGTTATATATTTCAGGGATAATACCATCGTTACCAGATGTTTTATTTTGTTTAAGCTTAGTTATTTGATCTTGAATATCTTTAAAGGATATCTGTCTATCAATTACATTTACTTGCTGAATAGCAAATATGTTTGAATGAATATTAATACGTGTGACACACCACCACTGGAAAGAATAAACCAGAGAGTCAACATCTTAATCTGAAAATTTCTCATTTTCAAAAGAGGCTGCTCTCTACCTTTTGTTTGAGGAATGGATGAAGGAGGGCAGAAAAACTGAGGAGGTTTAAGAGATATTAAGGCTGTAAAAAGCTCTTGAGAAAAGTTGTACCACGCCTGTTGGTGATTTATAGGAGAAGGAGTAACAGGAGGGAACCCTGCTTAGTCCTTTGTTTCTTCTTTTTTTTTGGAGTATCCAAAAATATGATGCAAGGAGAAGCAGCTACATGACATAGCTCCATAAGGGTACAGGTACATTCTCCTGGATATGAATCTGTGGTAAACTTCCTAGTCATTCAAAAATAACCAGCAAAAGTCCCCCCCTCCCCCATCATGGCCTTGCTGCCCATCTGGTCAGCCATAAGAGACATGCCTGAGCCCTGTGCTTTGTCAACCTCTGGGGAGGTCGTGGGAGCAAGAGCAGGATTAGTAGTCAAGTGGTCTGTCGGTTCTTCATGTTCCTTGACAGTGACATCTAACTCCAGCTGCACCACAAAAAACACTGACTCATTCAACTTCTTAATCTTTTTATGTGGCTGCTGAGGAGCAGCCAAGAGTGATGACTTGGAGGCCACCTTCCATTGTTCTAGTTTTTCAAGCCATTTGTTTTCAAGGTATAGGTTTAGAGAAGCTAAACTTCTAATATGTTTATGCACCATGGATTTATACATAAGACACTCCCTATAAGTATGTTTAGCCTCCACCCCAAAAAGAAAACACTTTGTATGGTTATCCTTAGAGGGGATCTGCTAGCTGCTGTCACATCTCCTACTCTTAGAGGGCATGAAAGTCAAGAATTTTTAGATGAATGTTTAATGAAAATAGGAAGGGTCCCAAACAGGGATACATATCTGTCCCCATGAATGAAATTGGTACAGGCCAAATGGTTTTCATACCATGGTAACAGATGTAGTCTTCCTTGAAGGACTAGCAGCAAAAAAGGTCTGAGGACTTATGTACCTGCATATAGTCTCATACATAGGTCATAGGTCAGACATATGGTGTGGGAGGATGGTGCCCAAGCTTTTGTAAATTGGCTGGGCATATGGTATCCTTGGAGAGATCCTTCCCATTTGTCAGTGGTACTGCAGCAGTGATACAATGAAGAACATCAGTTTGTATCAGTTGTAGTCCATCCGTTTTTCCTTTTAAGCAGTAGCCCATAAGTGGATGTGCACAGTATAGAGTTTATCCCTGACCAGCACAGTTTGATCATCATGCAGTAATATAATACTACAGAATACTATGGAGATTTAGGTTCATAGGTAAATACTAGGCTATTGGCCCTAGGGCCTATACAAGTCTAGCCAAATGAGGTTCCCTGACTTTCGCCACCCCAGAAAATTATTTTCCTGTGCCCCTGTTGAGTAGAGCCACAGCAGTGATCCCTGGAGTGAATTTCCTATTTTCCATCCAATTGTCAAGATTTCTCTTAAAGAGGGCTAATGAGGAGCTTTGCTTGACAAGAATGGGCAACCTATTTCAGAGCAAGGGGAGTCTCTGAGACAGAAATCTATCCCTCCAGCATGTTCTGTTTATTGTGGTGACAAGGTTTAGGTCCCTGGAGTGTTTGGCTCAGAGAGATTGGGATTTCTTTAAGTCTAGCATGTCCATCAGGTCTGGGTTAGACATGGCTTTGTACGTTAGGCAGAGGTCGCCTTGGAGTAGGTGATACGTGATGGAGTAGAGCTGGAGTTTTTTGAGACAGTCGGGGTATGGCATCTGTTTGAGGCTGGTAATCCTCTTAGTGAGGTATTTCTGTGGCCTTTCCAGCTGTTGCAGATGTCTTGCGAGGTACATGCCAAACAGGGTGCTGTACTCTATGATGGGTCTAATAAGGGATGAGTAGAGAGGAACAATCACCTCTCTTTTCCTGGAGGAGAACCCCTTTGTGATGAGGTTTGCCAGGTAGAAGGACTTCCTGACTACTGTGGTGACATGATTATCAAAGGAGAGGCTACTATCCACCTGTGTCCCAAGGTCTCTTGTCATACATTTGGTGTTTAGTAGGCTACCGACTATGTGGTAGTTCATGAGTACAGTATTTTTCCCAAAGGGGATGACAATGCACTTTCTGGCATTGAGCTTTAAGCCATGACTTTGACACCAAGCATCAGTCTCAGTGAGGCCTCTTTGTAGAATGTCCACATCCTTAGGTGAATTGATTATGGCTCCTAGTTTGCAGTCATCTGTGAATTTTGTTAGCCAGAGACCAGCTGTATTAGCCTGGACTTCAGAGAAGTAAATACTGAACAGGAGAGAACCCAGGACCGAACCCTGTGGTACTCTGCTTGTCACTGGTCTGAGGTCGGATTTGGAGTTGGCTACTTTCACTGTGTGGGTTCTGTCAGTGAGCCAGTTGGCCACCCATCTTGTGACATAGGGATTTATGCCTAGTCCAATGAGTTTATCTATAATACCAGAGTGGGGGATGGTGTTGAAAGCCTTGGCGAGGTCAAGATAGGCTGTGTGCACCACCTTACCTTCATCTACGGCTCTGGTGACTGCTTTGAAGAAGTCAATCAGGTTTAGTAGGCGTGATCTACCTTTTACAAACCCAAACTGAGTGGAGTCCAGAGTTTGGAGGTTACCTATGTCTTTGTTTATAAGGTCTAGGATGATGCGTTCTATGGCCTTGCAGACCAGGCTCACCACGCTAATAGGGCGGTAGTTCCCGGGGTCTGTGGTGGCACCCCCTTTGTGGAGTTTCACTGTATAATATGTGGTATCATCCCATCTCATTTTCTAAGCTTGTGAGTAAATCAGCAAAGTCATGGAAGATATCATTGCTATAGTTCTGCACAGTACCTGAGCTATCTCTGTTCCTCAACTCAGGAGGAAGGACTCTGCCTGAAGCAGCATGAGCCGTATTGGCAACTACAAGTGGGTGATACACACAGCCACCAGTAGGTGATGCCAATGCCTCAGGACTAGCAGTGTCCCCCTGAAGATGACCGAGCTGGTGTTGGTGGCTAAGCTCGTCCTCTGGTGGCTGGTCCTGCACATGTACATTCTGCTAACGCAACATGGGTCATCTGGAATATAGTCAGGGATTCATCTCTTTATTGTACAAGGCTGGGATGAACATTATATTTTTTTACACATAGCAGCTGTCATGTAACCCACCAAATTCAGTCTTTACCTCTATTCTTCAGGTCAGTAACAAGCATCTAAATTTCAGTAGGACTTTGAACTCTTGGAGAAACAAATGCTACATAAATGGCAAATGTTTCTGGGTTTGAAATAATTACCATTTGTTTTTCTCTAAGTGTTCATGTTTTTTGTTTTTTCTTTTCATCAGGAAGAGTAGAACAGTTAAACGACTTAAGAACACGCTGACTCTCTTTCAGACATTTCAGTAAATTCACTTGCAGTGGGGAATACATCAGATTTGTTCACACAAAGCTTCCAGTTCTCACAAAGTTGCTTTGCAGTGAAAAAATTTGAAGAAGGCATATCTGAACTGTATTTCAACTGAGAAATGTACTTCTCTAAGTCTAAGCACAGACAGTCTTGAAAATAAGCCTCTGTGGATGTATTTCTTCAGTTCTGGCAGATATTTCACCAGTTTTGACATATTATAACATTAGCAAATTAATAAATAACATAGACAGAAATTGTTTCTAACATCTATGAGATTATATTCAAACTGATTTCTCTAGGAACAAGGTTGTAGCCATGCATCCCACTAATTACCACTAATTACCACTAATTACCATAGCTACATCATTAGCATTAAAGCAGCGCACCAAAATATACCACGTGCCAAAAATTCTAAGATTTTTTTTTTACCAGCTCTGTGGTGTAGTGGGATAAAGCCCTTACTATGCCTTATGTGACCTATGTTTGATTAGCTGCTCAGGCACCCACAGGAGCTGTCTGGGGAGGATAGTAGTAAGTGGCCATTCAGCTGACCCATCCTGGAGGGAAGAAGACCTCTTAGCTCACCACACAGTGTGACATCTATAAGAAGCACTAGGTGTTACCTAGTGGAGAATGGAACAGCCGAGCCTGACCAGTTACAGTACTTAGCATAAGCCAAGGGAAATCTCATGTGTAAAGGTAGGCTTCCCCTCAGGGGACTGTAATCATGGGACTGGAAGAACCAGCAGGGAGGAAAGGATGATCCCAAACCGGAAAATTGATGGCCCTCCAAGAAACAGCAGGCCCGCCAGCTACATACCAGCCAACTAGGAAACAGAGATCTGTCTAGGACTCCTGGGTGGAAATGAATGGGTCACAGAGTTCCAAATCAACCTGAAAGTGCTTGTCTCCTGTGGCATCATAACAAATAGTCCTTTTAATTATTGGTAATGGAGCCATCAGTCAATATCCTGGTGAAGGAAAAAAATAAAAAATAATAATTCTAAGATACTGCCCTGTCAAATAACAATTACTACTCTGTTTGCATTGCCTGTGAATGCATAGTTTTAAGACACAGCATTTTCACTTTAGAAAGCAGGCAGCAGAAATAAAGTAATTACTCAGTGGCATATACATCCACACAACAGTTGAACATAAGACACAAAAGAAAGAAAAAACATTCAAGCATACCTCTCAACCTCTCAGTGCAAAAAATCTGTACAAAGTCAGAAAGAATGGGGGGACAAATGCTCAAAAATAGGGACAGAGTTTAAATATTGCTCCTATGAACTTAGAAAGTTGCTACAATAACAGGTTTTGAATTATTATGTATTTTCTGAAGGATATAAAGTCTGAAACTCAAATGCTGTCATTATTTAATATTATTTAGTGACTTCAGTCTTCAATGATTTGCCAAAAAAAAAAAACACACATTTTATGAGGAACAGACCAAAAATATGAGGCAAAAATCTGAACAGTCTGCGAAAATCTTTATAGTTGAGAGGTATGCCCTCAAGCCAGCCAAAGAAGAAACAAAAGAGTTAGGACAGCTATCATTTTGTTTTCAAAATCCCAGAATGAGAAAAATGCATATTTTAAGGTCCTCACCCCCTTTACAATAACAAAAGACGCAGTTTTTCACACTAGACAAAGTGTCTATATGTACTACATAGAGATAGAAGGCCAGAAAAAGGAATAATCATTTTCTAAGGTTGCATACATGTTGCATCTCTAAGTTATTGTCTCAATTAATCTATTGAAATGTTCAGTTAGCGGTGGTCACAGATTGAGAACAACTGGAAACCAGGTTCCTGCTGTTTCCGTTTCTTTATTATTATTGTAAATTAGATGATCTGGTTTAACGGCTGCATTATTTTCTTACCGTGGTGAGATAATTATAATCGGAAGCCTTTCCAAGGCTCAGGTTATTCTTCTGTTCTGGAGGCATTCCGTTCAGCATGCAGTAAAAGATGTGATAGTTACGTTCATCTGATGCCTAGAGAAGAGGAAACAAAAGAGACAGCATGACTTTGCACCAGCACCTGAACTATATCACTGACATTATATTAGATTACAGTTTGGGTATTTTTCCGGTAGGTTTATTAGTACATACAACTATAACTGGAAAAAGAAACATTCTCATCAATTTGATTCTACCTAGCTGGGTATATCTTATGTCATCCCCTCTATAGTATACCTGTATTTTCTCTCTTCCTTTCTCCATCTTCTTTTGTACTGTATTACTTAATGTGTGCCATACATATACTCCCAGATATTTGGGTTATTCCCTCTCCTGAATCAGTCCCACTACTACCATTCCTTCTCCTATCCTGACCACCACTGTTCTTTTTTTTTGATTGCTTCTAAGTCCTGAGGCCCTTTCAAACTTTGCAAAAACTGGCACTATTTCCTCTATGGTTATCCCAATTGTCTCCAACATAAACAAGCACATTAGGAACCCTAACTGTACTCCTGTTTTCCTCCTATTTGTGCTGATTTTGCCTCACTTCAATTGCCAGCTGTTCTATGAGTAGTGTGAAGACCCCTGGAGAGAATAGAAACCATTGTCTGGCCCTCCTTCCTACTTACAATGCTTTGGAAACTCCTCCATTTACCATTACTTTGATTTCCTGCTCATTGTAAACTGCTTTTATCAGCCCTATGGACATTTTTTCACATTTGTCTTTCCTACAGTATCTCTCAGAGGCCTTTTTTATGTAAAAAAGTCAATCCCTGCTGTGTTTCCCTCTTTTGCTCTTCTTTGTCCATAAAATCTATTAGAGCCCAGCAATTCATTTCTGTACTGTTTCATTCAAAAATAAATAAATAAATACATACATACATACATACATACATACATACAGGCATACAGGCATGCATACATGCAATCAACATTCTGCCCCTCCTATATTATTCTCAACAGAATCTCATCTAGTCTTCTTGGGGTCTATATTACATCATTGAAGGGTCTGTTCATCAAACGCCCTTTCATCGACACATACACCGAATGGTCACATAAGCAAATTATTTCCTAGGGGAAAAAAAATCACTTGGCTGTCATTGGGGATTTGCCCTTTCCTCCAATGTAGTGCAATCTCGGAGTTGGTATATTTAGTTAGGGGGTGGGGAGAACGAAGCCCCCCACTTTGTAGGGTCTGCAATTTTTTTTTTTTTTTTTTTGGTGTTGGGAAAGTGATTTTTCCACTGGGAAAAAATTTGCTTATGTGGCCATTCGGGGTTTTGGTATTTTGATTATTATGTATCATGAAAGGGTGCTCGATGAACAGCCCCTTCAATGATGTAATATAGACCCTCTTCTTGCTAGCACTTGTATCCTTGCTTTTTTAAACATTTTTATGAAATCACAGTTTATTAAATGACAGAGGTACACATACATCAAAAGAAAAGACAACAAACTGCAAGGACATTTATTATTATTCTCATGCAGTTCGCATATATATTTTCTTTCTAACAATTATGTTTCACTTTGGAATTACATCGGTTTGCTGAGTTTCTACCTTCCTGCAACCCTCACTCCTCCTCCTGAATAATTTGTCCCTTTGTTTTTCTAAAGAGCCCACTTTTAGTTCTTTTAACTCATTTACAATATATAGCACTTCAATTACAGTTCATTTAGATTATGATTTCCATTTCCTACTAATTGCTTTTTTGACAGCCAATAGATTTAAACTTAATAAGGACTTACTGCATCTAGACAATTCAGATCCTGTATCCTCGCTCAAAATAATCATTTACTTAGTTAAAACCATGTGTTTCCCTCATGTTTCTAACAAAGTACTCTGTAATGAACTTTTAAAATCTGCCATCCTGATAAGCTTCCAAAAATATATTCCCAGTTACCTCTCTCTTTCTTATCACACCTCCAGCATTTACTATCTATTTGAGGAAAACCTCTTTGAAGTCTGCTAGGGGTATAAAATACTTATACAAACACTTCCAAGCAAAAATCAAATCAAATTTTCACCCAGTCTCCTTTGTAAACTGTTTTCCAGTCTCTCCTCCTTTTCTAACATCCTCTGATTGATTCTTACAGTTATCATGCAGTATTTTATATGCCATCATAACTGTCCATTCTAACACTCTCTGTAATAGATTCAATAAAAACTCTATAACAGCTGTTTTTTCACTCTTTTCTTTGTCTATACCAAGGAAGACAATCTCTAACTTACAGTCCAAACTTCACATTGGCATCACCTCTCTCTATTACCTTTCAAATTATAGTTATTTGCGCTCAATACATTGGTTCCTTTTCCAAATTTTCCAAATAAATTCCAGCCCCATCTTGCCTATTTTCTATATCCCTACTTGCAGTCATTCTTATTGGCAAAATCTCATTTCACCATTCCCATGTTGCCTTAATTCTTAGAATACTTTCAGATTTTTTATGATTATAATATTCTGTATGGTTGTTATTATTCTCCTTAAGGACCTCTATTCAAAAAATTGTACTCTCTCATTACATCCTGATTTGATTGGTTTACCATCACAATTTTAAAAATGTTGTGTGCGAGTAATGACTTACTCAAAAAACATTGTTGAAATTTACTTTAGCGAACGATCACAGGAATGAATTAAAAAAATGTCAACAATTCGAAATCGAATTGTTGATATTTTTTTGAACCCTTGTCAACATCCGGTGCCATTCAAAACACGTTTTGTAGGGGGGCAAGCTCCCCTGCACCCCCCCACACCCCCACTAATTATATATACTAACTCCAAGGATGCACTACAGTGAAGGAAGGGGTACATATCCCGATCCCTACTGTAGTGCGATCACACTGGCATTCACTCTTTTGTGTCTTCAGTATCTTTTGGTTCACTGATACGAAGCACTGAAAACATCCTTTCGCACATGTGCCATCGCAGATGTGCACCTCGACATTGTGATGGTAAACCTTATACATGTATATATATAAATATATATATATATGCCTTAATTATGTAGCTCTAAAGTACCCCTTCAAATGTAGCCCAGGCCGGTATGACCCTAACCTTGAGTAGCATCTTACCCTCACCAAGAATGATGCCACAATATGAAGACAAGATGATCAATTTCAACAATTGGCTTAAGTACTGGTGTCATTCAAAGGGGATCCAATGCCTGTCAGCTTGGGATGATATGCTCGACAAGCCACGATGCTTCGCTAGGGACGGCTTGCACCTGTCACCCCTGGGCTTTCGGATATTGGCAAAGGCTCTTGCTACCCCCATAGTGCCTTTTTTAGGCAAGGCTCAAAAGACAAACCCACCTCCATAGGTATCACAAGGGATAAGAAACTAAGAGTAATGCTACTCAACGCCAGAAGTCTAAACCTTAAGATGCACTTTTCGAAACTCTCCTTAGCATGGAGAACATTGATATCTGTGCAGTAACAGAAACCTGGTTCAGGGCTCCTGAGAGCACCCCAGCACTACCAGGTTATACCTCATACCATGCTTTTCGCCCCAAAACTTGGACCAAACCACAAAAGGAGGGGAGTGTCGATATTCATCAAAGATACCCACACCTCCAGGTTGGTGGCAAAGCACGAAGCATCAGAGACTATCCATGTGCAACTAACAGTGGGTAAAACTGCCTTCCAGTTTATAGCCTGCTACAGACCACCCTCCCAAACCCAGGAACCCCACTCGGCCTTCCTGAGAACACTGGAAAATATGAAGGTCTCTCCAAACACCATTATATTGGGCGACTTCAACTACCCAAACATAGACTGGGAGCGTTACTCTAGCTCCAACACCCTAGCCCAAAGGTTCCTAGAATTTATAAACTCAAATGCTATGGAACAACTTGTTACCACTCCCACAAGAGGGGAAAACATACTGGACCTGATCATCACCAACATGGGGACTCTATGCTCCAGACCAGAAGTGTATCCCTCACTGGTAAGATCAGACCATAAACTAATCTCACTGGATATTCACATCCCGACCCCACCCCCTGCCCAGAAAACCACAGTGAAAAACTTCTCTAAAGCAAATGTTACACTCCTCAAAACTGAGGTGGAATCCTTCAAAGCCCCCGGGCCTGTGGAAAATACGGCCCAGACCGCAGAATCCTTTATAAACGCATTCTATGAACACCTTCAGGAATGCATGGATCATGCGATCCCAAATAAAACCAAGACCCAATCCTCCAAAGGCAGACGTCCTGTCTGGTGGACCACAGCCATAAACAAACTATACAATAGAAGGAGGAAGCTACTAAATGATAAAGCAAAATCCCAAAAAGGGAAGGCATCACTGATCAGTATTAGCAAAAAACTACGGGCACACATAAAATTGTCTAAGGCCAGCTTGAGAGAAAAATTGCACAGGACACTAAGGATAATCACAAGGCTTTCTTTAGTTATGTTAGGAACCTGGGTGGTAATTCCCAGATATGCTCAGAATTAGTCCAAAATGACAAAAATACACGAACCCACAGACATTGCCAACATCCTAGCTGACAGGTTCAGCGCAAACTTCTCCCCTCCCCACCAAAGGGCAAATATCTATCCCAGCAGAGTGCTGCCCCTGACATCTCAGATGCTCAGGTAAGAGCCGCCCTCTCCAAAGCAAAAGACACAGCATCAATGGGACCAGATGGTGTCCCGGGCTGCATCCTACATGAACTCAAAGAAGAGCTAAACCCAAACATAAAACTACTGTTCAATCTCAGCCTTACTACAGGATATGTGCCCAAAGAGTGGCGTACAGCAACAGTGGTCCCTCTCCATAAAGGTGGTGCCTCAACGGATCCTGGAAACTATCGCCCCATAAGCCTGACTAGCTTGGTCTGCAAAGCTATGGAAAGGATCATCATGGACCTCATAAATAAAGATATTGGGGACCTACAAACACTGGATCCTACCCAGTTCGGCTTTGTTAAGGGCAGATCCTGCCTCTTAAACCTGGTTGATTTCTTTGAAACAGTCACCAAGGCCATTGACGAGGGAAGGTGGTCCACACAGCCTACCTGGACCTCGCAAAAGCCTTCGATACAATACCCCACTCGGGCATTATAGATAAGCTCACCAGCTTAAATATAAACCCCTATGTCACTAGATGGATTGCAAACTGGCTCAAGGACAGAACCCACATGGTTAGAATTGCTGGAGCCATGTCAGACTCCAAACCAGTTACAAGTGGTGACCCACAAGGCTCAGTCCTGGGACCTCTCTTGTTCGGTATATATTTCTCGGAGGTACAGGCCAACACGGAAGGACTGTGGCTGACCAAGTTCGCAGATGACTGCAAACTGGGCGCCATAATTGACTCTCCAGCCGACACAAGCATCCTCCAAAAGGGCCTCATAGAAACAGACAACTGGTGCCAGAGCCATGGCCTCAAGCTAAATGCCAAAAAGTGTATAGTCATCCCCTTTGGCAAAACAAAGTGCCCACAAATTACCACATAGGTGGAAATCCATTAAGTACAGAAGAAGTAATTAGGGACCTGGGGACCCAAGTTGATAGCAATCTCTCATTTGACAATCACATGGCCAAAGTAGTTAGAAAAACATTTTATATAGCCCACCTAATCATGAAGGGATTCACATCTAGATCAGGGGAGGTCATCGTGCCTCTTTACTCATCCCTCATCAGGCCCATAATTGAGTACAATGCCCCTTTTGGGATGTACCTTACCAGACACCTGCAGCAACTGGAAAGACCCCAAATGTACCTCACCAAGAGGATCAAAGGGCTCAAACAGATGCCATATGCTGCCCGGTTAAAGAAACTCCAGCTCTACTCAGTGGCATACTGCCTGTTCAGAGGCGATCTGTGCCTGACGTATAAAGCCATGTCCAACCCGGAATTAATGGACATGCTGCACCTCAGAAAATCCAAATCCCATCGAGCTACGCTCAAGAGACTTGAACCTCAGCACTGAAATAAATAGGACATGCTGGAGGGACAGATTCATAACCCAGAGGCTCCCTTCACTCTGGAATAAAATCCCAGTCCAGGTTAGGCAGAGTCCCTCATTGACTCTCTTCAAGAGGAATCTTGATGAGTGGATGGGAGATCGTAGGTTTACCCTGGGTATCACTTCTGTGTCACTGTTAGATAGAGGCACAGTATACTAACCTCGAAAAAGGGCATAGCAAAATAAATTTAAAATGGGTGGCGAAAGCCAAACACATTCTGGCTAGCCTTATAAATGCCCTAGGGCAGATAGCCTAGTATGAACCCATGAACCTATGAACCTATGAAGTAGTCCTAAACCACCCTGTTTTATGGGGAGGAACAATTTATCCCCCTTAATGCTTTCCCTATTTCCATCCTAAATACATTCCTCAACTCTATTCATAGTTATCCAGATATCCTACTTTATTTAATAAAAATATGCCTGACCCATATACATATATATATATATATATATATATATATATATATATATATATATATATATTTATAGATAGATATATAAAATTAAGGGACTAAAAACATTGTCACTGCTTGTATTTTACTAACCATATCCATAATCAAGAAATTCCAGTTTCACAGTTTTTGTATTATCTTTTCTTTAGTCTCTTCCTGCATATCGTTAGCTACCATAACATAATTCTTTTAATCCATACTACTAAGTTTTTCCTTTTATCATGTCCCCATAAATATGATTATTGCAGAACAAATGCATGGGTAAGTACATAGTTTATCACTATAGCCTCTGTTTTATCTTCATCAATTTTATATCAAGAAAAAATCTGAAACTGTCTCAGAATGTTCTATAACACCAAAATGTCCTTTTCTGGATCTTTCAAGTACAGAGTAATATTATCTGCAAATAAAGCTAACTTTTCTTAATTACCATTCCATTTATATCCTTGAATTTGTGAGTTCCTTTTTTTATTTTCCAGGGACTCTTGATATAAAGCAAATAAAAAGGGGAAAAGAGAGCACCCCCTACCTTGTCTCTCTGTTAAAGCACAGCTTGTTAGAGAGCATCCCTACCATTTTAAGTATTGCCCCTGACCCTTCATATATGTCTCTAATTAACCCTATTATTCTGTGAGGGAATACAAATGCTTCCATTACTCTACTTATAAAAACTTAGTTTACCCTTTTGAATGTTTTCTCTGCAAAAAAAAAACACCAAAAATCGAGGTGTTTCCTTAAATTAATCTTCTCTCTGGATCATCATTCTTGTATTACCATTATCAAACATTTGCCTCATCTCCAAAATAACACATTGATCCATATATATCAATTTTAGCAACACCTTTGACATTCTCTTAGTTACCATAGACATAAATATTTTATAATTGTGGCTTAACTTTTAATAGGTCTATATGGAGTTCGGTCTGGAGATTTTTTTTTTTATCTTCTTTGGGTATTATAGCCACCAGCCACCACAGCTTTATTTTAAGATCTTGGTACCCTCATTTTAAAATAATTTTAGATAAAACCTTCCAGAATGTTATCATGTTTTTCATTCTCAACTTCCAAATGTCCATTTCTGCAGCCCTGACTGATTACACATTACTGTTTTTATATCATCTCTTTGGATCCTCATCTTCCTCTATCCTTTGCATAATTGAGTTTTTCATAAATATTCCCATTTGTGCCTTTCCTTGGTTTCTACATTCATCTGCTTTATAAAAATCTTCATAAAATATCTGTAATACAGCTTGTTCTTTTCTTATCTCTGTTACCCTCCCAGATGTGAAAATCAACTTGCATACTTTCAGTAAACATTAACTTTTAGTCCTAAGAAAAAACGAACTGACTACCATTAATAAATAAACAAAGATATGCATGGTTATACAAATGCATTAAAGTATTAAGACTGCTATTCTAGCCTGCCAAATTAAAAGTGTTAATCAGGTCCAAAACTGAATAATTATAGGCCTAAATTTAAAGCAGTGCAAGTTGTTATCATAACTGTCCTCCATTAGTGTAATTATCAACCATTTCCCAGGTTCTGTTTTTAATCCTGAAACTATGCAGAAAACAGACCAATAGATTGTGGAGAGGCATTCTGTGATGAAATAGTTCAACCCTTTTCTTTAGCCTACTTAGCTTTATCTTTGTGGAGTTGCATCACAGATGGCATTTTCATAGCATGTAGTACTTGTATAGCAACCATCATATGACTATGTCATGTCTAGTATATACAGTTTCTGCTTGCTGATCTGAGTTATTCCTTCAGTCTGTTGGTTAATGCAACTGTTTTCTATACCCCTAAACATGCAGCTGAAAATGAATGCATTTATTTATTAGTTGTCATGCTTTTATGAATTAAGTCGCACAAAGGCTAGTGTCTTTCTTAGTTGTGAAATGAACTAATTAGGCACAAGAAACAAATTAGTTATACTAGTTTCTGTGAGCAAAAAGAAGTCTCCTATAACACACATTCTTCTCATGTGCAAATGAAATTGAACCACTGCAGGAAGTCATTCACTGATGACTAAAAGAAAAATATGACAAAACAAATTGTTTTCAGTTCCTCCCTTAACATTTCTAAATTAATTTTAATTCCTTATCTAATCATTTTCTGAAAAAAGAAAATAATTCTGATAATTAATTTGCAGTCTTCCCCCTTCTACCTGTCAACTTCTTTAAGCTAAACAGACTTTAATGTGTTCATCAGCTAAACAGACAAGTGAACTGTTCTATCTCTAATTCTTTTTAATTATTACCCAGGACAAAATGACAAGGGTAACTATAATATGCATATGGATAATTCAGAGTAACCAGTAGACCACCATGGTTTGGGATGAAATTTGGAAACAAAAGTACCCTAAAAACCACCATTCTCTGAATGTTTCTAGCAGCCTTTCTTCTACCAGCAAGTCTCATCATTGTTGCACAACATCTCAGCATATTTCTTTCTTCATAAACCAAGTGACTGTTCACATACTTTCTACTTTACCTGCTAATTTCTAGCATTTGTCAAGCAACACTGTCATTTCAAGCTGGCCATTACAAAGCCAAGGGCCACTTCACCTCTCTGTGTCTCTCTTGGTATAGGGAAGCCATGGGCTAGAGGCACTTTAACATGACAGCATCCTGGGGGAGATTGGACATGAAGTACCCATAGGCCTCTCTGTGCATGGAGAGGGAGGTCACATGGATGGCACATGGTGCAATGACTTCAGGGCATAAAGTATCTCGTAGATTACAGAACGATGGTGCTTCCTGTTCCATGTTTTTAACATTATGCAACTGACTTGGAGTGGGTAACTGTTACAGTTGTCTGCCCTGAAGGACAAAGGCATCTGATGAATGATGATATTAGGGTATTAGAGCCTCACCAAGCACAGTTACATAACAATCTGTTTATAAGAGAGACAGTGTTAAAGGTCACTAATGGAGAAACTATATGAATGCAAAATCTCTTTATCTGGAAATATCTTTGCAGGTATCATTTTTTATCAGCATTTTCATACCTCAGTTGAGAGTAACACCAGGTGATTATAGTGAGTATGGGACCTAACATCAGGCATAGTAGTTGACTGTATTTCAATCACTCCATTAGCTGGGAAGCCCTTCATATTTTTCTATCTGTTTAACCATAAAGACAATATGTGACATCCTCAAGCAATTATATGCCCATCCTGCTGTGCTTTTGGTATCCAGGCTAGCTTATGCTCTTTGGTCTCTGTCCATTTAAAAAAATGTCTGACTCTTATAACCAACCATTCAATAAGAAAGGTAGCCATGAAGTTGTTCTGTACACACTATGCCGTCTGCTTTCCAAACAATTCTAGCTTCTCTGTTGAGATTACAGGGAAAAGTTCACCAATGCCGCTAGCTATTAAAACCCACATCAGCATGAGTGCAGATTTGCATAAATTTATGTCTGTTTTCCTACCTGTCGGCAGACTCGAGATTTCTCAAGCAGATACTGCTCAATTTTTGCACCTTCGATGGCACCCCTTTTGTTGAAATGGATGTCAATATATTTTCCAAACCTGCTGGAATTATCATTGCGAATTGTCTTGGCATTTCCAAAAGCTGTAAAATAATCAAAAGATAAAGAAATAAAGTATTACATACTTCAAAAGGCTGATATTCTATTAAAAGTTGTGTTACTTCTGTCAGATGCGATATTATAATAATAATAATAATAATAACAATAATAATAATATAATAATAATAATAATAATATAATAATAATAATCATAATAATAATAATAACAATAATAATATAATAATAATAATAATAATCATAATAATAATAATAATAACAATAATAATAATATAATAATAATAATAACAATAATAATATAATAATAATAATAATAATAATAATAATAATAACAATAATAATATAATAATAATAATAATAATAACAATAATAATATAATAATAATAATAATAATAATAATAATAATAATAACAATAATAATATAATAATAATATAATAATAATAATAATAATAATAATAACAATAATATAATAATAATAATAATAATAATCATAATAATAATAATAATAATAATAACAATAATAATAATATAATAATAATAATAATCATAATAATAATAATATTAACAATAATAATAATATAATAATAATAATAATAACAATAATATAATAATAATAATAATCATAATAATAATAATAATAATAATATAATAATAATAATAATCATAATAATAATAATAACAATAATAATATAATAATAATAATAATAATAATAATAATAATAATAATAATAATAATAATATAATAATAATAATAATAATAATAATAATAATAATAATGGCCTGCATTTCAGGGTAGTCAGTACTCCATTGCTTACATCCTTTCTCAAGCAATATTTTTCTGTCCCTACTATGACATGCCCCAACCCCCCCAGCCCCCCACCCAGCATGTATTCGTCATGACTCTCTGTAACACTGCTGTCTTCATTCTCTTCAGATTTTGCTTTGTATCCAGTTCTGGTATGACTGTCACTGAAAAGGTCTTCTGACTTCTTGAAGGACTGAGCTTTGTGGCACACAGTTTGTAAAAGGGGTACAACAGTGAGGGGCGGACGCATCCTATAAGTAGAAAAGAGTATGTACAGACAGGCAGTGGAATGACAGGTGGACAGTGGATGCTGGGGAGCCATGGGTCATTACACCAGACAGCTGATAGCAGACTCATGTCGCAGTTTGCAGAGGGAATGGGCAGTCCATATATATGCACACTGTCCCTTGTGTATTCACACTCTGTCTTCCCTCCTAGGTCTCTTCCAGTGTCAGCGCAAAAATAACACTGCTAGATCTGAAGGACTTTACCAAGTGCTACACTAACAACATTATGTTCCCTCCCTTCCATCTTGGAAAGCTGAGCAGTTCAATGGCTTCACAATTCATTCTCCCCAGTCAACCCTTCCAAAAGCCTAAACTTATTCCTAAAATTAGGTCACTGGTGGTATAGATGAGCACCTTGTTTTTGTTCTGGACCTGGCGAGTTCTTCTTCACATAATATTAGTTTAACAACGTTCTTGTGTCATTCTGGATAGGTCATTCTACATATTCTCTAGTCTTAGGATCATACAGTGATTGCAGGACCCACAACATTTTCTTACACACTAATGTTATTTAGTATAATCTAGCTTTGGTAAAGCATCAGCACTCCTCAAGCTTTTATGTTTTCCATTAGTAGAATGAGGTAAATTATGCAACCTGACTATTAAATCATTTGCCTAACATTACAGAGTGAATATTTAGCTTTAATACCTTGCATGTTTAGTGGTGCAGATATCAACATAGTTTACAAACAAGAGCTACATCAGGTGACTCTGAAGCTTTTCTTGGCCTGTAGTGACATCTTAATCTAGCACAGAAGACAGGTCCTTTGGAGGTGCAAATTGAGAGATATCATAGATTCCTCCCACAACACAAATATCTTCCAAGAGGGTCTAACACAGACAAATGACAGGTGTCAAAGTCACGGACTGCAGCTCAATGCCAAGACTGCGTTATAGTTCCTTTTGCAAAAATGGCAACCCAGACTAATTACTCCATCAATAACACACCCCTAAGAGTTGACCCAGCAGTCAAGGATGTTGAATTTACATAGACAGTAATCTGGCCAACATGTGGCCAAGGTAGTAAAAAAATTATTCTGTGTCACCCAAGTTATAAGTAAAGGCATGGCATCCAGGTCCAAGGAAGTCAGAGTGCCACATTATCTGGCCCTTATCAGGCCCATCATTGAGTATAATGTCCCCTTGAACATGTACATGGCCAGACATACGCAACAGCTGGAATGCTTAACAGAAAAATCCAGGTATAAACACATTGTCTGTATGGATTGCCTTAAAGCTTTACCTCTCTACTCTATCTCCTAAAAGTTACTGACTGAGAAACAATCTATGCCTCGCATGCAAGTCATCCTTGGATCCAGCTCTGATGGACTTTTTGCACATTTGCAAAATGACCAGCATCAGAACCACTAGATCCAAGGATTTAAATTTTGCTTGTGACATAAATAGAACATGTTGGCAAGATAGATATGTGTCTTGGAGGATCGTTATGCTCTGAAACAGGCTCCCTAGCCATGTTAAGCAGAGTCCATTCCTAACCCTATTTAAGATTAACATTGACCATTGGGTGGGAAATCAGAAATTCACCCCAGGTCTGGCCACATGTCTCTGACAGACAGAGGCAGACAGTAACTATGCCAAAGCTAAAATACCCCACACACACACACACACACACACACACACACACACACACACACACACACACACACACACATATAACCTTTATAAAACTTCCTAACTAGCATACTCCCTCCTAATAAATGCCCATGATATATAGGGACACAACGGGGTTGGGTTGCACGACTAGGCTTATAAAGGCCCTGGTGGTTCTTAGCCTATTATATACCCATGAAACTATGAACCTGTGAAGAAGGCCTAGTTTTGTGTTTTGTGTTTCCTGATTGCATTACTATAACGTTAGCGCTTAAAGAGAGGATAAATGAAAATATAAAGGGAGACAGCTGGAGGTGGTACAAGTAAAGAACTTTACATCAAATACCATTTCAACTACTTTTTAACCCTGAAATATCATTCAGTGACTTGGCCCTTATGTAATTGGTTTAATATCACACCTGGCAGTGCACTTCCTATATAGGAGCATGATCTACCTTGAAACAGGTGTGATGCAATGTTAAACATTATAATTAAGAGTAAAATCAAAACAAAATAATAAAAATAAAAAAGAACATAAGAAAAGATAGTTTCTTCCAATCTATATTTGTCTTGCAATTCTAACAGAAGGATATTAATACACAACAATTCTCACCTTCCAGTATGGGGTTTGCTTCAAGAACCTGCTGTTCAATCCATGAATGCTGCCCGCTGATGGCTGCCAGGAACTGCAGAATTAGTTTTGTGCTCTCAGTCTTCCCAGCACCTGATTCACCACTGAAACACACACAGAAAGAAATCATGCTTGTGTTTTAAATACTGTTATTACTATCCATTTATAGGTTAGGTGTACTTCAGATATATTTACATTTGCACAGCATTTTTCAAATCTTACTCTGGGGAAGGAGATATTACGATATTACAAGGTAGGCAAATGTACTGTCCACGTCTGCCAGCACCAGAACAGTGCAGCACTGTACCAGGCAGCGCACTGTTTGCTTCTGTCAAGGCGTTATCTCCCCAAACAGTAGAATCACACATTCTTTACACCTTCTCTGATTAAAAGCAACACTATTGTAAGAATCATAGAACAACCCCAGGCCAATTAAAAATGAATGCTACGCCATTATTTCTGCTAAGATCTCCTGTCTCTCTGTTTATGACTTTCCATATTAATGTTGAGTTTCAAATTCCATAAAATAACTTTCTACAAAGAACAGAACTTTCTACACTTTGCCATGCTAGCATTTTGTCATATTAGATGGGAAGTAAAATCAGCAGAAGCAGTCTAAAAAAACACTCAGGAATCCATCTTTAGATGAAAGCATATTTAAAATAAAATACTCACTTTAACATTTGTCTTTTCTGCACAACTCACCCTTCAGATTCCCGCATCTGATGCTGTAAAGCATCACTTAAATCATGTATTTCTTTATGACTGGACAATGACTACAGGTTTTCAGATGAGTGGGCAGTTTTTCCCTTGGTATCATAGCATACCATACCTCTCAACCTCTTAGAGCAAGAAATCTGGACAAGACCATTAATAAAAGTGGGGCAAAGGCCCAGAAACAGGGACACATTTTAAATATTGCTATTACAAACTTGGAAAGTTGATAGAATAACAGGTTTTGCAATAGCATGAATTTTCTGAAGGGTATAAAGTCTGAAACTCAAATGTCTATCATTATTTTCTAACTTCAGTCTTCAATGATTTACTTCTAGTTTGCCAGAAAGCCACAATTCTATGAAAAGTGGACCAAAAATATGAGGCAAAGATCTGGACTTAATTTTTGATCGTCTGTCTTTTCAAGACATCTAATAAAAAGTTGGATCAAACTAGGTATAGATTCAGTCTCTAGGTTGATCGATGCTCTCATTTTGTTTTCTATAAACTGCCGTAATGAGTGTATAAACAACCGTCTTGACAATTATCAAAACTACATAGAAGAGAGTTTAGTGGTTTAATACCCTTATTTTCAATAAACTGATGCCAGAATATCAAGTTGTTTTCCTTTAATTTTTGCATCGCATTGATGTTGAAAGAATCTAGACAATCAGGGAAGTATGCTATAGGGAATATAAGAAATAAAAATTGTTTAATGTTGTAATTACAATCAATTATATTTTTAAAGGTATTAAATATTTATTTAATGCCACACGAAAAATGATCAAACTTCTTATTAAACAAAATTCACGTAAAAGCCAATGAACTCTACTTATTCTGTATTGTTCCCTAAACTGATTTTCTGGAGTTCTGACATCAGTTATATGAATCTCATGTATTATTTTCCAGTCAGATATATAGGCAGATGAGCTCTAATGTAATATTACATTAATTATAACTGATTTGGAATAAAGATCTAATCTTGTGAATGCTATCCCATTACTGTTCCATGCTCTAATGTGCCATTTATATGCAATCCTAGGTTTTAAGAGGAACCATAAAATTTTAAGTAGCATGGAATCTAATTTTTTAAATAAGTTTTTGGGAGGGGGTAGTATCAATGACTGTATATAAAACAAAATTTTAGGTAAAATTATCATTTAATTAAAGAGAGCCTATCTTCCATTGTGAAGAACATTTTATTCCATCTTTTGATTAGTTCATTAATGGTGGTTATTAAATTATTGTAGTTTAGTTTAACAGACTTTTCCCATGTACTCTTTATACTTACACCCAAGTATTCTAATACACTGTTCTCCCAATTAAAAAAAAAGTATTCTCTCTTAGGTTTTTGTTGATCTTTTTGTTAATTAGTAATGTTTTGGATTTATTATGATTAAATGTAAGCCTTGAAATTCTTTCAGACTTGCTTAAGGTATTTATAACATCATGTAAAGAACCATCAATATCACCCAACGTTAACAACATATCATCAGCAAATAATTGTATCTTAGGACAATAGTGCTTATTAATTTGATAGCCTTTTATATTTTGCTTGTTTCTGATATATGTAGCCAAAGGTTCCACTGAAAGAGCAAACAATAATGGCGACAATGGACAACCTTGTCTAGTTCCCTTGAGGATTTCTAGTGGTGAGGATAGACATGATCTGATTTTCACATAAGCGTGTGTCCCACTATAAATTTTCATTAATAAGTTGACAAAATCTGAGGAGAATTCAAAACCAATCAGAATTCTTTGTAGATAAGACCAACTAATAGCATCAAAAACCTTTTCTGTGTCTAGGCTGATAATAGTTGTTTTTTGTATTTGCATGCTATGTCTATTAATGATAGTAATTTAATAATGTTTTCTTGCACTTTTCTATGAAGGATGAACCCCGTCTGATCATTATGTATTAGATTAGATAATATTTTCTTTATCCTATTACCTAATATTGTCATGAAAATTTTATAATCAGTGTTTAGTACCGAAATTGGCCTATATGAATCACAAGATTTGGGGTTCTTACTTTGTTTTAATATGGGGGAGATTATTGAATATTTCCATGATGGGGGTGTTATACATTTTTGCTTAACCATAGTAAAGGCACTCATCATTTTCTTTATTATATATTCAGGAAAATGTTTATATAGTTCAGGAAAGCCAACTTTTCCTGATTACCATACCAATTACATCCTTGAATTTCGGAGTCCCTTATTTTCTTTGCCAACAGCACTAAATGTAAAGCAAATAAAGTGGAAAGAGGACAACCCTGCCTGGTCCCTCTTTTCAAACTCAATTTATCAGAGAGGAACCTTCCCACTTTAATTCTTCCCTACGATCATGTGTATAGCCACCTAATTAACCTTATTATATCAGGCAATACAAATGCTTCAACTGCCCTACTCATAAAATCCCAACTTACTCTGTCAAATCCTTTCTCTGCATCAAGATCCACCAACAAAAGATGAATGTCCTTACATTCTGTTTCTCACTGGATCATCATTGTTCTATTAATGTTGTCTTGTGAGTGTTTAGTTTTAGCATGGTTAGTAGGATTTCTGAGTTTGAGAAAGTTAATAGAATGTGGGGGAAAAGGGAGATATCTAATGTGTTTTTGCAGAAAATAGTGACAATGTCAGATTTTTTTTGTCTCTCTCCAATCCGATAATGCTATAGCCTGGCAAACAATTTCTTCATATTTTTTGTTTCCTGGTGGAGCCAGGTTTCTGTGGTGGCTAAGATGTCTGAAACTTATATACTATCCAGGCATGCATTTTAGAGAGGTTGTTATTAATACTTCTTAGGTTTGTATGGTATAGATAAAGGCCAGGGTGGAATTGTAAGTGAGATGGTAACAATGAAAGAGCTGACGGAGTTATGCTGTCTAATACTTGAATATGTTGAGCTGGGCCTGGATTTTGGTGGATGTCACTGCTAAGTTGTATGGTTATGCTATTATGATTGTACATACAGAGGCATTTTTGCTTGACTTTATGTTTAATATCGAATGTATGAGTAAATGGCTGTTTCTTTGGATAATTCTACTTAAAGAGTAGGATATATAAGTTCTATTACAGAGGAGGTGTGATTGGGAGATGAGGTTCAGAGGTATTTTGCTTAGTGAACACAATATAAAAGTTTTGTTGGAATTGTGAGGGTAATGGGTGTTTGTGGGATATTAAGTTTGCACGTAGGAGCAGAGGTGCTAATATGAGGATTAGTAGGAGAAACATCTTCCTGAAATGCAAGACATAGTGCGGTTTGAAGGACAGAGGATGAGGATCTACTTTAAGATAGGCATTAGGTAGAGTTTATTGGGGGGAAGTAGAAGTTAAAATTTAGAATAATAGGTTGTGTTGAGTCTGTAGGCTATTGTGATTTTGGGTCTACTTTATGTGCTCAAAGTCTGAAAATATCGAATACGATATTCTCAACATGAGTACAACATAAGCGCAAAACATCAAAAATGGAAATCTCTGAAGGTGAATATTTCCATTTACTTCAAATGTAGTGGGATCTCGGAGTTGGTATACTTAAGTAGCGGGGGGTGTGCAGGGGGGCTTGCCCCCCAGCCTACACTAGTTTCCATTTTTTTTTGTGTATTTTTTTTGTGGACTTTGATCGTTTAATAGTTCGATGCATATGGTTCGATCCATATGCATTTGAGCTATTAAGCTTTCAAGGTCCTAAAGCAGAGCCATGATTTTGAGATGTGTGGATGTGTAACAGTATAGCCATGAGGAATATTAACATGAATGAGGATGAATGTATGTGGTGAGGGGTTCATTAACAGTACAGAATAGGTATAGGTAAGGAAGGGCAGTAAAACTAAAATTACTGATGTAATTGTACATGGATGTAGAGAGACTGAGAGTAGAGGGGAGTAAGTACCATGAAGAGGTGAGGGGAAACCTGAGACATATTATAGAGGAAGAGATGAGAGAAACTATACATATTTTTCTCAAAGTATGGGGTTTTGATTGCAGAAAGGTGTATAAAAATCTCACCTACAGACTATGTGATGGAATTATGGAGGCATTATGATGCTATGAAATGTGAGCGTATTGATAATTATGTCATTAACAGTCTGCAACACCAACATGCATGATATTTCTATGCATGGTTAGCTAGGAAGGTTAATTCGATAGGCGGCTAACTAAACTAACAGATTGGTCTCTGTATCTTCCACTGATAGACAAATGCTAATTATGGACTTACCTAATGATACAGCACTGGTCCTTATTATTGCGCTGCATGTTGAAGTAACAGTTGTCTGCAATAGCAAAGATATGTGGTGGCATCTCTCCGATCTTCTTGTTGGTATATAAACGAATCTGCTCTGGAGTGTAGATTGACAGCAGTTGGTACGGGTTCACAGCTACCAATATAGATCCTGTATAAGTCTAGAGAGAACAATTATGAAGGTAGTGTTATAACAGTGTGAATGCTAATGTAAATTGAGATATTTAGAGTACTAAATGTATTATTCAACTCATGTTATAATACAGTTAATAATAATACAATAATTGAATGATAATTATTGAGTATGACACCCCCCTTTGGGTTGCATCTCACTAAATATATCAAGCAATTAGAAAGACTCCAAAGGTTCCTAACCAGAAAGCTCACAGACCTAAAGTCCCTGAGCTACAAACAGAAGCCAGAAGCTCGGTCTCTTTATTTAATGACTTACAGACTTTTGAGAGCTCTTACTTTTGAGAACTTTCTGTCTCACTTAGTGTGTCATTAGAGACCCGGTTGTCCAGGACCTCCTGTATCTCTAAAAGTCCAACATCTACACCAGTACTAGAAACAGGGACCAAATCTTCACCACTAGATAAACAAATATGACGGAGGACAGGTTTAAAATCCAGAATCTCCCAAGCCAGTGGAATAAACTGACTATTATCCTTTAAACATAACCTAGATGACTGGATGGATAGAGGCAAATTTACTCCAGGATTGACTGGTATGTCTCCAGCATGCTCACCCAGACAGAAGAAGGCGCAGTATGAGGGAAGGTACTGGTGAGGCATGAATGTTCATACGACTTGGTAACCTTGGAATATATATAACTTAGATCTATGTATACTGCAGCTGAAGGAAGCTTTAGTGCCTAAATGTATGAAAACTGAAATTGTAAGACCAAATGATTTTCAGTGAAATGGACTTCACAGTAAGAGATGTCTGAAATACTGTTTCACAAAACATTGTCTAACTCAGTCATAAAAACAATATGACAAATTTTGTGAGATTATAGTGTACCTATTATTGTAATTAGCTCCACACTGACATTAGGGTGGTGTGAGGGGGAGGACTGTATGGGAGTACAGTGGAGTTCAGTCTGTTTGGAGAAGATATACACCACTCATTTTACCTTTCATGGAAATACTCAGATTTTTTTTTATAATTTCGATCTTTGTGCCTTTGAGTAGTAAGATACTGCTGTGCCTCTGTTTAGGCCACGTAATCACTTGCATTCATACCTGTAAACTTTTACAGCCAGGCTTTCAGACAAAGGAACACATAATTAGGGAAAAGGTTCCAAATTAGGAACAATTTTTAAATGGCAATACTATTAATTTAGAACTTCTCCAAATAATTTCCAGCTTTAGGAGGAATGGAACAAAAAAAAAAGAGAAAATTAAGACCATCCCACCAAAATCTGGGCATAATGAGTTTATATTAAAAATGTCAGTGTACTACTGATTGTAAACCCTTTACCAAGTGTTTTTTTAAAGCCATAGTAACTAGTTTTGACAATATCACTTTTATGTTCTTGTGGTTGTAGAGTTCTTATAGTTTCATAGTTTCATAGTATAGTACTAGGCTATCTGCCCTGGGCATTTGTAAGCCTAGCCATAGTGATGTGGCTTTTGCCACCCCATGAAATGGTACAAAAAATGTACAGAATAAATTTAGAATACTGTGCCTCTGTCTAGTAGTGACACAATGAAGGTCCCCTTATATAATAGAATTAGTTTACTGTGCCCCTGAGTAGCAGTGACACAGATGTGACCCCTGGGGTAAACTTACGATCTCCCATCCACTCATCAAGATTTCTCTTGAAGAGAGTCAGTGAGGGGCTCTGCCTAATACAAACTGGGATCTTGTTTCAAAGCATGGGAAGCCTCTGGGTTATGAATCTATCCCTCCAGCATGTCCTATTCATACTTGGGCCGAGGTTTAAGTCTTTAGCTCTCGTGGTCCTGATGGATTTGGATTTTTTGAGGTGGAGCATGTCCATCAGATCCTGATTGGACATGGCCTTGTACGTCAGGCAGAGATCACCTCTGAGCAGGCGGTATGCTGCTGAATAGAGCTGAAGTTTCTTTAGTCTGGCAGAATAAGACATATGTTGGAGACCCCTGATCCTCTTGGTGAGGTACTTTTGTGGTCTCTCCAGCTGTTCCAAATGCCAGGTGAGGTACATACCAAATGGGGCATTGTACTTAATCATGGGTCTGATGAGGGAGGAGTATAGGGGTACAATGACATCCTTGGATCTGGATGTGAATCCCTTCATGATGAGGTGTGCGAGGTAGAATGTTTTTCTAACCACTTTGGCAACATGGGTGTCAAATGAGAGGTCGCTGTCGACTTGGGTCCCTAGGTCTCTGATTACTTTTTCTTGACAGGTAGATAATTTTATTTTCATTTTATTTATACTTTGCTGAGTGAGTTAGTCAAGCTAGGCAAACAGCATCTTTTCAACTGAGACCTGATGTGGTATTTATATGATTAGCGTGAAATTTGGCCAGGATATCAGGGAACTTCCCCTACTCTTTTCATTGTGAGGGGGAACATTTTTGTGATTGCACATCCTGCCTCCTTTTCTGGCATGGAGGCCTCTCAGAGAAGCAGGGAGTTACAGCAATGGAGTTGAGAGAGTTATTTGGTGGTGATTTGGAGCAGAAGAAGGGGGTCAAGCTTTCATATCAGCTTAAAAATGAGGGATAAGAGGAGAGTAAAGGTAGTTCAGCTTTCTATATCCGTGTCTGAGGCTGATGAACTGAGACAAAAGGCATATATGCCTTCCAGTGCAGTTTCAGTGTTTGGAAATGATGGTTGGAAGACAGTCAAGTCTTCCATGGATATTTTTGAAACAGCAAAAGGGTGCATAGTCATAAAAAAGGTGGGCAAGTTTTTTCCAGATTCAGAAAAGATTTTCCAGTAGCAGCTATTCCACGAAGATAACCAGCATGATTAGGGATACATTATTACAATTCTCCATTCAGAAGGGTTGCAAGGATGTTTTCTTGGACAAATTATGTGAGGAAAGCAGACCAGAGAGTGGTAAGGATGTGGCATGGGGAGATAAATGGACAAAACTTAAAACAAAGAGGTACTTTTGATACAAAAAACAGGAAACGGTAAGACAAAAATCTATGCTGATATGGTTAAGAAAAGGAGCATCAGAAAAAGAAACTGTTACGAAACAAAGAAGGAATTATACTGTTAGGATGTTCTCCAAGGAAGAAAGAGAAGTAGATTTGAGGTATGGGATAAAGTTATTTCAACTTTAGGAACTTCTCCAGCAAAGGTAAGAGCTTTTGTTCATATAAGCAAAGAAACGTTTTGTGATATGATTTTTGAAAAAGGTCAGGGAATGGAAACATTTCTGAGTCAATATGCAAATAAGAAAGACTGTATTCAGTGGAATGCTTATGTAGTTAAAGTTTTTTTTCAGAGAAACTAAGAAGAAAATCCATATTCAATTTTAGAACAGAGATTGAAACAGAACATTTGAAAATAAATGTAATAGCATATGTAAAGATGTACTGGGCATTTCTAAAGTTTTTGACAATAGAGGATTATGGACTGAGGGTTATGATTGTAATGTACTAAAAATGGAAAATTATAAAATCATTCATATCCCTAGTATTATAAATATAGATTGTCAAAATGTGTAAAATATTGGGTTCAACCCAAAACTTGTTTCGACTGTAGAAAACCAGATCATTTGATTGTTGATTGTACAACAGGTCGTGATGCACAAAATACCAGTTAAAATGTTATGGATTGTAAAGAAGGGACAGTAGAAATAAATGAAGCAACTGTGTCTGAACACATTCACGGAGTTATGGACATAGTAAGTGAAGAAGAACAAGGACAAAATCACATAAAAAAATACAGAAGAAACATGATGATAAGTATGGCAAGTAAAAAACAAGAATTAAATATAGAAGAAGGTACTGAAGGTAGTGACAAAAAAGATATTACCTGGAATATAGTAAAAAAGAAAAGAAAAGAAAAATTATATAGGTAAAAGAGAGAGAGAGAAATACTGGATTAAACACAAAGGAAAAAGGGTGAAGGTTTTATTCTTTTTCCTTAGAGCATTTTCCTAAATAGAAATAATGGTAATTGCAGGATATTAGCACTGAATGTTAACAGTTGTACGAGTATAGGTAGAAGACTAGCTATTATAGTCTAGTATAAAAAATGGGGTAGTGACATCATGATACCAGAAGATGCAAGATTTCTAAAGAAGGAAGAAAGATTTTGAATAGAATGTCTGTGAGATAATGGGATATACTGGGATTTAGGATAAGATTTATGTTCAGGAATATCACTATTTATGAAAAAGACAGCTAAGGTGCTTGATATTACTATAATTTTAATGGTTCAGTTTATGATTAATGGTGTTAGATGTAGAGCTAAAGTCTATAGAATAATTGCATTACATGCATATGTAACTAGTAAGGAAAGAGAAGATATGTTTGCCTTAATACTGAATTGTTTTGCTATTAATATGGAAGCTATTATAGTAGGAGGTTCAGTTGTAACTTGAGAAAAGAAAGAAAATGATGCAAAAAAGTTATAGAAATTATGAGATGCGAGAATTTAAGAATATGGAAGAACAATTCATGGACATACAGTAGAGGAATAAACAGAACACAGATACACTATTTTTTGCTTTTCGAAGGATGTGAAATAAAAAATGAAGGTACATTAGACACAGATTTTTAGGCTAGGAAGATAGGAAAAGGTCTAAAAAGATTTAATGAAGTAGAGTGAGTAGGTGAAGGTGAAAAAAGAAAGTTAGAATTATGGGAAAAATCATACAAGTATGTGATACTTCTATAAAAAATAATCTGAATGGTGGATATCATTCATAAAGAAATATAAAAAATATTATCAAGAATGGCAAGTTAAATAGAGAAAGGAAGTGAAAAGGAGTTGTAATAAGTTAAGTGAAGAATATCTTAAATTTTTTAAAAGGAATGAAAATTAATATTTTAAGAAAGAATAACAGTTATAGGCAATGAATAAAGTAAAAAATAAATAATTATAATATAGCTCCTTATTCAAATAAAATAGTTAAGGAAGATAGTATAATGAGAGAATTAACAGACAAAAAAAGGATTGCACAAAAAGATCAAAGAGATATAATGTGTATTGTTGTAGAATGTACAAAAGATTTATTAAAATATATTATTAAAGAACACAGCATATCATGGAAAGTAGGTAGTTTCTCTGATCAAGAAAATATAGATTTGGAAAAAATATAGGATTAGAAGAATTAAGACAAGTGAATATAGATACATCAGTGGGTCTTGATGGCTTAGAATAACAAATGTATAAGAATATGAGAATAAGTCAAAAGATGTATTTCATAGAAGTATTAAAAAAGTGGGTTAATGAAGGATTTAAATATAAGGAATGATGTGGTGGAACTTTTAAATTTATATGGAAAAAAGTGAGAGGAAAGTTTTATAAGAAATTTGAGGCCTATTGTTTTGAATAATACTGATTATAAAATCTTTATGAAAATACTACACAAAATAATGGACTCAAAACTTAAGAATATTCTATTAAATTCAATACATAATGTTAAAGGAAAAGGATGTGATGAATTATTAATGATTAATATATAAATTACAGATGACGTACTAAATATACAAGAAAAGACTTTAATTATGGTAGGAGAGCTAAGCAAATCTTTTAACACTCTTCAGCATAATATGCTATGGGATATATTCAAAGCTTAAGTACAAAAATAAGAAATGTGTGTGTTACACATACACACTGAACAAAATTAAAGTTTTGATTAATGGATGGCTGAGTGAAGAAATATGTATTAAAAATGTATAAGGCAAGGATGTTCTTTTAGTAACATTATATTCTCACTAGTTATGAATGCAATAACTAGTTATATTAATTCAGTAGATGGTAATGTTAGATATAGAACAAAGGAAGGTATTGATATACCTATAATGTTATCATATGCAGATGACATTATTCTAGTTACTAAGCATTTGAATAGAATGAAAGAAGTTATACACAAGTTGAATATGTGTTTAGATAAAATTGGTGTGTTTGAACATAGTAAAAGTAAAGGTTTCGAGCATGAAGGTAGGATTAAAGGCACCAAATTCAGCTCTCAAGAAATAAAGTTATTAGGTATTACATTTGGAAAACAAGATGTGTTATTACAGTGGGAACATTATGAAAAAAATAAAAAATGTGTTCTTTTTGGAGGTCTTTTAAACTTTCTTTCAAGAAAAAACGTTTATTTGTTTAACTCTGTTGTGTTAGGAAATATTTCATATATAGCTAGTGTGTTTAGGATTTGTTAGTCAATCAAAAATATATACTATTATTACTATCTTCTCCTTTATACAGGGAGCTTGTCTTAATGGTGGTTTGGGACTTATACATCCACTGGTATTTGCAGTTTTGTTATATCTATAAAAAAATGGTTAAATGGTTAAAGGAAAAAAATGGTAATTTAATAAGTCTATTATTGGAGATCAAATATAAAAAATATGGGATATGATGAAAAGTTGTAAAAAGAGTAAAACAGTATATGAATGAAGAAATGAAAGCATATCAAGAGAAAACTGTAATGTGGAAAATAGGTACAGAAGATTTAGAAGATGAAAGAAAAAAGCAGTTTAAAAAAGTAATGGAGAAATATTTTTATATGTATCCATGGAAAGAATTAGAGGAAGTGAAATCAGAGCTATAAAGGCAAAAAATTACTGATTTAAAAAGAGAGTAGAATGCCATGATTTTGTATGGAGACTAGTGATAAGGAAATTACCAATGAAAGAAATATACTATATGAAATAAAAGTGAAAAAATATGCAATTATTGCCATAAAGAAGAAATTACTGAACATGTCTTTCGGAAATATAAAAGAATTGATACATTATGGACTAGGTTAGATGAGAATCATTATTTAGTCAAGATTAAGGGATAAAAAAATGAATGTGGATATGATTGAATGTGGTTGCTATAAAGATAATGATAAAGTGGTTATTGAAAAGGTTGGTAAAAATATTTAATGTTATGTGTATAATGTGGAACCAAGATGTGAAAGAAATCATGTTATAATGCTAAATGAAATTTATCAGAAATAAAAAAAAATATTTTGGATGTGGAAAGTAGAGTTGGTATCAGATATAAATGTATTTTGAATGTAAAAAAGTGAATATGAGGTAAGTGTAGTTTGTGTATAATATTGTAAATAATGTAAATATTATTTTATTTATTCAGTTTATACTGCAAATATTAAGATTTGTTAAATAAATGATAACTCCTCTTTTCATTAGGTTCCATTGGATCTTTTACATATATCTGAGCTACCGCCAACTCTAGCAGGTGGGACCTTGAGTTAATGTTTCTTCCAATGGATGGCATACTCAGGAGACCAGCATCACTCCCAACACACACACATACTGCACTGCAGTGTTGGCAATCCATCTTTCTGGTGTGGGAATAGAACCCACAACCATCTGCACCAAAGGCAAGTAGAATTACTGACACTCACTAATTAGCTAAGTACATATAATTGTACAATAAGGCAGTAAAAATAATAGTTATGTACTTAACATGCTGCTGGATCCTTTCATCCATGTCAGCCCAATAAAACTGATGGGTCTTTGAGCCATTTATCAGATCCAGTTGGGCAATACTAATGCTCCTGCCTTAAACACCTTTAACCTTTTCCCTACCATAACCCCCCTGTGCTAGTACTTCCCTCAGAATGAGTTTACTGCCTAAATGGGCATCAGTACTAAAAAAGAAGAGGAATGACTAGAGAACTGATTCAAAGTCTTCCAGGTCCACAGGAAAAGGAGAATTTGGAAGACGGTTGGAGAACAGGATGCCATATCAGACAGATATGGATAAAAGGATGGAGCATTATGGTAAGTATGTAACTACCATATCTTGTTCATGCAGTCCAGCTAATCCAATTGATGGAACAGAATCCCAAGCTACCAAAATCTTTGCTGGTATCGTGACCAGTGACCCTTGAGAATAGTGATTCCGAAGGAAACCCTGGACCTAAAAATAATATCCAGTTTATAATGTCTGTCAGAAGTCTGCAACATAAACCAAGCAGCTTCTGCTGCATAAACTTCATCCACCAGGGAACATACCTAGTGGAATGAGCCTTAGGTTTGTTTGGCAGGGATATTTTGTGAATTTTGTAAACAAAAGAAATACAGTCAGAAAGCCACTTAGATATACATACTTTGGAATTTTTTTTTCTCAAGCTGGTGTGATGTGAAGGAAACAAAAAGCTGAACATTGAAATAGAAAGATTTAGTTCCATGATGGTAAACTCTTAGCTGAACGTCCACAGTGTGGAGAGTATAGTCTCCTGCGTTAGTATAGTTTGGAAAAAAAGGCTGATTTGTGTTTGCTTCTGAAACATGTAGGGGCATAAAGGTTGATTTTGAACATAATGAAACCCTGCCTTTATGAAAAAACAGATGTAGAGGATTAGAAGCCAAGGCCTGTATTTCAACAATTCTTCTGGCAGAGGTTATTGCCACTAGAAATAAGGTAGTCTAAGACAAAACTTTCAGTGGAATCATGGAAGCTGGTTCAAATGGTGTTTGTGCTTCTAAAACAAAATTAAGAGCCCTTGGGAACTCGTTCTTTTATTGATGGTCGCAGAAGAAAGGCTCCTTTCAAAAATGCCTTATATGATTCATGGTATGGGATTTGATTCCATTAAGATCTTCAAAGCAATATTTGGAAAATCAGAACACCAAAGTACCCTGTATATAAGCACTGGTAAGGACAAAAGGGCATGTATAGGTGTGGATTTTTTATTGCTTGAAATTTTGAGTTGGGAGGACCTGTATTACATTATTACCTTTGGACATGACCGTTAATATAAGAGAACATTTTAATTGCAATTCTGTTGGCTTAGTATACATCATGATTCGTTCCCATTGTGAGGATTTTTATGTGGGATAACCACATGTAGATTAGAAGAATTAAGGAACATTTATATTCCATCAGAATGTTAGATGAAAATAGCGCTTTGTTTAAGCACACTAAAGTATGGTCTTCCTTCAGGAAATTTATTTCATAGTGTTGGATACAGTTCCTTTGGATTATAGAGGAAGACACTATAAAAATTCTTTGGAGAGAAACATTATAGCAAATTAAACTACAAGCCAATAAATTGATAAGGATTAAGTAAACTATAATACGTGTTTTCTAAGAGAAAATAATTATGTTAGGAAGGTGGATGTTTTGCTAGCTTAAAAATTTCCTGAATTGCTTTAATTATAATTAACAAAGTTTTATAAATGTATCAAATGAAATAAGGATCACTGATATCTGTTTATTTTTGTGTAAAACAACAAACATTTAAAGATGGCATTTTTTGTGTGTATGTCTTTAAATGTTCATAGGTTTGTAGATTCATAGGTAGGTATTAGGCTATCTGCTCAGGGGCATGTATAAGCCTAGCCAGAGTGTGTCGACTTTCACTGCCCCATTGATTAATTAACTGAGCCTCTGTCAAGCGGAGCCAATGAAGTGATCCCAGGGGTGTATTTTCTGTTACCCATCCACTTGTCAAGGCTTCTCTTGAAGATTGTTAGTGAGGGGCTCTGCCTAATGTAGTTAGGAATTTTGTTCCAAAGCATGGGGAGACTCTGTGACAGAAATCTATCCCTCCAGCATGTTCTATTTATTGTTGTGGTGAGGTTTAGCTCACTAGAGCGCGTGGCTCGCAGTGACTTGGATTTCTTTACGTGGAGCATGTCCATCAATTCTGAGTTGGACATGGCTTTGTAAGTCAGGCAGAGATCACCTCTGAGTAAACAATATGTCACTGAGTACAGCCGGAGTTTTTTCAGTTGGGCTGCATAGGACATATGTTTGAGGCCAGTAATCCTCGTGGTGAGGTGATTTTGTGGTCTTTCCAGCTGTTGGAAGTGTCTTGTGAGGTACATCCCAAATGTTTTATTGACTGTGGCAATTAAGTGCTTTCCTTGGTTTGCTATAAATATAAATTGGTTGTAATGCATGAAGTCTGTATTCTGAAAAAGTCCATTAACATTTGATGAACAAAAGTGCAAGATGTATGAAACATTCCCTTGTGTGTATTTTTGGTTTTAATTGCATCATCTTCTTCTTCTTCTTGTTCTTTCGGCTGCTCCCATTAGGGGTTGCCACAGCAGATCAACTGTTTTCATTTCTTCCTGTCCTCTGCATCTTGCTCTGTCACACCAACCACCTGCATGTCCTCTCTCACCACATCCATAAACCTTATCTTAGGCCTTCCTCTTTTCCTGTTATCTGGCAGCTTCATCCTCAGCACCTTTTTCCCAATATACTCTGCATCCCTCCTCAGCACATGTCCAAACCAACGTAATCTTGCCTCTCTGGCTTTGTCTCCAAACCTTCCAACCTGGGCTGACCCTCTAATGTACTTATTCCTAATCCTGTCCACCCTCATCACACCCAGTGCAAATCTTAACATCTTCAACTCTGCCATGTCAAGCTCTGACTCCTGCCTTTTTGTCAATGCCACTGTCTCCAACCCATATAACATAGCTGGTCTCACTACCCTCTTGTAGACCTTCCCCTTCACTTTTACTGGTACTCGTCTGTCACAAATCACTCCTGACACTCTTCTTCACCCACTCCATCCTGCCTGTACTCTCTTCTTCACCTCTCTTCCACAATCACCATTACTCTGAACTGTTGATCCCAAGTATTTAAACTCGTCCACCTCTGCCAACTCTACTCCCTGCATCCTCACCATTCCTCTATCCTCCCTTTCATTCATGAAGGGGCTAAGACACATAAAGATGGGTGCCTGGGGAAAGAGTGGACACCAGTGGAGTCTGCACTGATGATCTCTGGGGAATGAGGTTATCACCCTCCCATGACTTCAAAGGCTGACTGCTGACCTGCCAGAGCGTAAGAACCTCCAGAGCAGGCACACCTCTCGCTCTGGAGGTAAGATGTGAGCACCAATCAAAAGACATCCAAGATCAAAAAGCTACAGGGGCTGAAAGTGGGGATTGATGCTGAAACCTCAAAGGCCAAAGACACACAAAACAGAACCATATGAGAGAATGAAGATTATGCTGAAGACTCAATATTGAGACGACAGCCCTGAGGTCAGTCAACATCAAGGTTTTGGCAATGAATGAGATGGATGCGAAACTTCCAGAGCTGAAGATGAAGGACTGTCAACACAGGGTAAACAGGTTCAGGGCATCATGTTAGATCTGACACCTCTGGTACCAAAACAAGGACTGGTGAATGGGAGAGGAAGGGCTAACCTAATCCACCCCTGAGACCAATGGGGATGGAAGGCCACCCATCTCAACCTGTGTCTTTAATAAGGCCCTCATCATGCATTTGAAATCCAGATCTGATGTGCTTCTGAAGGTCCATATGGAAGAAGCAAAAGAGGCAGAGATATAATGCAAGGTAGTTCCCCCTCAGATGAAGTTCTTATATATATATATATATATATATATATATATATATATAAGACAGTCCACCCATAGGCACACCATAGGTTCATAGCTTCATAAGTAGGTACTAGGCTATTGGCCCAAGGGCCTACGTAAGCCTAGCCAACAAGGTTCCCTGGCTTACACTACCCAAGAAAGTTATTTTCCTGTGTCCCTGTCAAGCAGAGCCATAGAAGTGATCTCAGGGTGCATTTCCTATTTCCCATCCACTCATCAAGAGTTTTCTTGAAGAGTGCTAATGAGGAACTTTGCTTGACATAGATGTGTAGCTTGTTCCAGAGTATGGGAAGTCTCTGGGACAGGAATCTATCCTTCCAGCATGTCCTGTTTATTGTGGTGACAAGGTTTAGGTCCCTACAGTGTGCAGCTTGGAGGGATTGGGATTTCTTTAGGTGTAGCATGTCCAACAGCTCTGGGTTTGACATAGCTTTATATGTTAGGCAGAGATCACCTCGTAATAGGCAATATGCTACGGAGTAAAGCTGGAGTTTTTTGAGACAGTCAGTATAGGGCATCTGTTTGAGGCCAGTAATCCTCTTTGTGAGGTACTTCTGTGGCCTTTCCAGCTGCTGTAGATGTCTTATGAGGTACATTCCAAAAGAGGCGTTGTACTCTATAATGGGTCTAATGAGTGTCGAGTAGAGGGGAACAATGACCTCTTTTTTTCTGGATGAGAACCCTTTTGTGATGAGGTGTGCCATGTAGAAGGATTTCCTGACTACTGTGGCGATGTGATTATCAAAGGAGAGACTACTGTCCACCTGTGTCCCAAGGTCTCTTATCACACATTCGGCATTAAGTAGACTGCCGCCTATGTGGTAGTTTATGGCCACGTACAACTAAGGGTGTCTGAGGGAATTCTATGACGACATTCGATACATTTTATAAAACATTTCACAGGTTGATCCATTTGTCAGGTAACAGAAGAAAAAGGGTAACACACCTGCTATACAAAAACCACAAAGTTAAAATACATGCATTTAAATGACTATGTAGCTAAACTAAGAAGAACACTAAATGTTAAGTATATGTGTAATTACAGAAAATAGCACAACTGGAAAGATTTAGTATTAGTTTTAGATTTGTTTAAACAAGATGCAGACAGAAAAGGAGATGGTAGTCTTCCCACCTATACAAAGTGGAAAAAGGAAAAATAGAAGCAGTTTTTATTAGTAAAATAAGTAAACCAAGTAATAATTGTCACCTAAAAAGAGTTCCTAGTAAACTTATAAGCAAGTGTGTGGATTGCAAGAGAATATATCAACAATATATCCAAAAATGCTTAGTCAGAGCACATAGATAGTTGATATCCATCCAATCATGAATGTGGCAAATAAGATCTGGGGGATGTACAAACACAGGGGGATTGTAGGAGGGAAACATTTAAACTAGTATTACTGGATCAGATCTGACAAGCTTCCTGAAGACCCAACAGACAGGAAGAACAAGCTCTGACTATTACTACAGTAATAAATAAACAGGTCAATAATTAATCTCTTGGCACATTGTGATGTTTTAAATTCTGTATTCGCAAACCAAATACATAACAAAAATATCCCTTCCCTCAGTCCTGTATAACTGGGTCACCTGTTCCTTTTTCTATTTCAGATACATTGTTATAGATCAAGTTTTATAAAAGACTGTCTTGCTGTTACACGCCGTGGTACGCACAGCAGATAAAATGTTCAGTCAGCAGTTGGAGGTTATGGCCAGTGCCTTCTACATTCAACTTTCTGCATGGGATCTCTGGGGGCATCAGGCACTTCAGGCATTTGAGAGATGGCATTACATGGATCTAGACACACAGAGTTCTCTTCTACAAACAACCCTGTTTTTCAAACTTACTAGCAGAAGGTGAATGCCGTATCACACCACAAGTGGTACAATGTCATTAAGCAAGGAATCTGTAACTGTGGAACAAACTAGCCATGAGTGTGTGCTGTTAGGAATCAGAAGGCCACAGAGCTGGGTGTCACTTGCCCAAAGCAACCTTTATATGAAATTATGCGATTAGACAGTATTTTATATCAGTAGATGTCAGGACTGATTCAGATCTCACTGGCTTAGAGTTATGATGCCTTTTGTCATTACTAGCAACCCAGATTTGGGAACAAGTTAGTCTTAGTGAAAGGCTCAGTCAGGAGAGGAAGGATAAAGGGTCACTCACCTGATATTCTATCACTGGGGGAAGGGAAGAAAAACATTAATATGCATGTAACACAATGGAGAACTTAAGGATACAGTCTCTTTTTTTAACAGGACAGTCCTGATTTAGACAGTTGTGACTTCTGGTAAAATATGAAAAAGAAAAAATCCGAACTGATATTTCAGAAAATATATAAAATGATGGTACCATAGGTTCCCTGTCGAAAGTGACAAACCTGCTACTGTAAGTCCAGACACTTTGCAAACTAATATACATTTTAACTAGAATAATACTGAATTTTAAAACTCACTGTAAAACTGTTAAAGCATTTTAAATAGGGGCAGCACCTCCCTCTCACCTCTCCAACACGAGGAAGGCTGTGCCACCCCACCCACGCTGCTTTTATACACTAACTGCAAAATCACTGTGCTTCAGAGCAGGAGGAATACACCAAAATACCACAAGAGTCCTTGCACTGTCTTGCAAGGGGCTTCACCCTCACACCACTTTACTTACTTAAATATACTGACTCCATGTCCACACAACTGGGAAGAAAAGAGGAAAGCCCATGGAAATGGGGTCACTGTCAGTACACAAATAGACTACAGTGGCAATGTTTCCTATATAAAAAGCAATCGCTGACTTTCACATTGATGAGTCAAAGTTGATCAGTTTAAATCTCATCCAGTATAAACTCCAAAAAGAGTACAGTACAGTATAATGAGAGGTACTTTTCTCAAACTTGCCCACCAAAGCTCAACTTCCTGGCCTTTACTAAATGGGAGGTGCAAAGATCTGCTTCTCAAAAAAATCATATAATCTCCCCAGGGAAGAGGATACATCCAGGATCACCAAAAAGGAGGAAGTGGGGGGGGGGGATCTGGTTACTAGCAGTGGCTCAGTAGTTAGCATGCTCACCTTTGTTGCTAAAAGAACAGAAAACTGTGGGTTCTATTCCTAAGCCAGTTAATTGGATTATTTTTCAAATTACCGACACTGCATTGCAGCTTTGAGGGGTGGTGCTCTCCTGAGTGTGCTGTTCTTCAGATGAAAAGATAAACTGAGATCCTGTCTGCCTGAGGTGGTGGTAACTCAGCTGGATGTAAAAGATCCCATGGCACTTATTGAAAAGAGTAGAGAAAGTTTCCTTGTGTTCCGACCAAAATTTTCCCTAGTAGTATAAATACCACTTTGAGTTTCTCCTGAAAAGAATCTGCTAGCCCTGTGGGACTAACCCAGTCAAAAAAGGATAAATAAATAAAACAAAATAGGTAAGACGAGGAATGCAAAATGATGAATGATCCAGAGTGGTCAATATGGGTAAGAAAAGCATGTAAAATTGTGGTAGTGTAATAGGAAAGGAGTAACTGTAGATATTCTGAGGACTAATTGCAATTGTTAGAAGATTAAAACTATAAATGCAAATGGGGGAAATATATAAAATTTGATTCACAGGATTCCTCCTACTCTGAGCTGCAAAAGTTCTATATACAGTAAGTGTCAGGGCTGTGGAGAGGGTGTGTTGACCACCTAGTCAGTACTGTAGCATTCAAAAATACATTAAAGCTGTTACAGTGTGTTTTAACATTTGCTGACTTTTCTTGGAAGTCTAACTCACAATTATGTGTCTCACACTTCTGATTTTATGCAAGAAAGAATGAGCTATTAAATAATGGTGGTATCTTTCTGAAACAGCCTATGTAAAAGGGCACTTAATGAGTGTATGTGGACATAATATACAGAATTATACACAGAAAGAAAATTAACTGTTACTTAGCATGTCAGCAGTTGCAAACACTGACTTAAAACTGGTTTGTGTTAGTCTGCAGATGTCTGTTAAACAGTCCATGATAGGAGGCTCAGAATAATGTTATGCCAGTACTGCATATCTTGCCTAGAACATCTTTCTTATAAAGGACCAGTTAGGGGACGCTATGGTGGGCATTCCCATTATGATTTGTCACAAAGCCATCAGAGGCATCTCCACTGCAATGGAAATCAACCTGCTGGCTCCCTATTGAAATGTAGGTACTCAAAATTCTGTGTGTTAATAAGCCGAAAAAAAAAAAGACTGAAAACACAGGTGAAGAGTGAATCTCAAAAAATTGCTCTTCTCCTTGAAACTTCTTTTTGCGGGGGGTGGGAGCAAGCCCCCTTCACAACTTGAGCTTATATATACCAAATCAGAGATTGCCATTGCCATACCTCGGAGAAAAGGGTACATTCTGAGAAATGGCACCTCAAACATATGTTAAGTCCATTCTTTCGGCCATTCAGTTTCTGCATTTTGGGACTCACTGTAACGAGTCCTGACATTTCAAATGATTACCCAGCTTGACCATTGCCCTATACCCATTTTGAGAATTACCCACTTCGCATACATCTGTTAGTCAGTGTTTTATTATCTCCATATATTTCATCCTTCTCATTACAGGAAGGCTTGTGTGTTCCAACAATTTTTCAGACTACACTGTCATCAGAACATATTTTGCAAGACTTGACAGTGATGAGGATGTCAAGGAACATCTCTACACTCATCTAGACTAATCCAGCTAAGACAAGAGGGGGCTGAAAGAAACAAATTTATTAAATAGCATTCTGCTACTGAGCAAATGTGGAGACCCTGAATTACTCATTGAAAACATTATCACTTACGTGCACAGCAAGTATAAAACTACATGTAAATAGAGCACTGACACTTCCCTTACTATATCACTTTGAGATCTTGCGATTAAAAGGTTGTCCATATCACAAGGGCCATGAGAGGAGATGGTGACTGCTAGGCATAGCATCATTTCATCATATCGATTATGAACTTTGACCTCGCTGAGAAACACCAATGACAGCCAGAATAGGTGCATCAAAATTAATTCCATATCTCATAAAGACTCATTGGGTACCCATTGGTACAACAGGAATTCCACCAGTGTCTCCAAGCAAGGCTCTCTACCATGTTGGCAGCTGTTAATAACACTCAGACATACTGGAAGGCACTCAATACTGCCATCTTCTCAGTTTGTACTGAATCTGTTGGTGATACCACCCAGCATTATCAGCACTAGCTTAAAAATGAAACAATGTGACTTAAGAGCTGCTCTGCTGGTAACTAATAGCAGACAGACCATAAAATACAGTTATATAAGTAAACTTACCATAATAGTAATGTATTAGTGTTGCAGTAGCCTGAGCTATTTCTGTTATTACCCTCTGCATTAGCCAAATTTCTCAAAGCTCCAGACACATTCATTGCACTACAACTGCCAGGAGAGCTCAAGGCACTCCCTGCAAAGGCACTTGGAGCACCAAAATACTTCAGAGCATTTTTTGCTGAGGAAGAAGATAGGAGCCTTGTATACTTGTACTAGGGTAAAAAACAATCATAACTATATGCAAAAAGGTACAACAAACAAACCCACCCTGGTAACTACAATAAGAACACTAAGAAAAAAGTAAGGTGCTGGAAGGAGAGACGGCTACTGCAATGGAGTTCCCTTAGAACATGTACTGTTAAGGTAAGTTTAATTACACACTTGTACTACGTTCATACATGGATCACCTTTACAGTAACCTAAGCTATTTGGGTAGATTCCTACAGATTAGTTAACAGTAATAAAATAGATGAGGGCCAATAGCTAAGACTCCATGAGCCCTAAAGAAAGGTCAAAGTAAAGCCTGTTCTGGGTTTGGAAAAGGAATCCAGTTCATGGTGCTTTATAAAAGTGTATACAGAGGGTCACGTTGCTGCTTCTTAAATACTTCTAGAGTCTACCCCTTTCCAAAAAGCCAGTAAAGGAGCCAATGCCCATTAAGAATATACTGTACCCCTACCTGGAAGTGACTTATCGATGTAAGTATGTAAGTATGACAAAAAGCAATACCATGGGACAACCATCTAGAAACAGTCAGCTGAGTAACAGGTTGCACTTTTCTCTTACCTTCTTAGGAGACAAACAGCTTTGTCAGCTTTCCTGAAAGGTTACATCTTGTCTAGGTTGTATCAGAGTTGTCTCTGCACATCTAGAAAGCAAAGATTTTTTTTTTCTCACTTGTCCTTTGGATTAGGAAAAAAAGACTGGGAGAGTAAAGGTCTGGCTTAAAGTAAATGAGATGTCTTAAGGCATAAAGGTAGGATTTGTTCTCAAAGAAACCATGTCCCTATGAAAAATGAGATAGGGCTGACTCACCTTAAGTACCTGTAACTCAGGTACCCACCTGTTAGATGTCAGAGCAATAAATAAAACAGTTTTCCATGTCCAGAACCTCAAATCAGCCTCAAGAATTGATTAAAATATAACAAATGAAGCTTTTCAAGCATAAAACTGAGATCCCAAGGAGAAGCCCCTGTTTCCTAGGTGGGTAAGTATGTAAAATCCCTTTCAAAAACTGCTTAGGTTGAGCATTTTTTTAAAAAGGGGGGATCTAAGGGCAGAAAGCAGAAATGGTTGGCAACTGTACCTAGGAAGAAGAGTACGGCAAACCACTGGACAATAACATACACAAATAATCAAAAAAGAGAGGCAATCAAACTTGAAAAGGGTCCTGGTTCTTTCAGTGGCACCAACTAGATCATCTTTTCAACTTACACATATATGATTTTCTGGTAGCAAGCTTTTTCACTTTCTTTAGTACCTGCAGCACATCCTCAGAAAAAAAGGTAGCTAAAAGGTATAAAATTCTCTTCTCCAGGATGTTAGTTGAAGAGTTTCCAAATCAGAATATGTCAAATGCTCCGTCTTATGTGAGTAAATCTAGTCTGTGGGGAGCTTGTGGTAACTGCCTTTGCCCAGACCAAAAAGAAGATTATTACTGTTGTTTTGGCCAGAAGGGAGTCACCTGCACAATTTCTGGGGAGTCCTTCTGGGACTTAAAAAGAATCTTGGTAATCAGTGGAAAGGGTGGAAAAGTATACAAGAAGATTCCAATCTATAGGAACGAGAAAACATCTGTCTTCCACATGATTGCAAGGAATCCTGGAGAAGAATTTCTTTAGTTGTCCGTTCTGAAAAGAGAAAAACAAATTTACTTGAGGTGTTCCACACACTCAAAACAATTCTTGGAAGACCCTAGGATGAAGATTCCATAGGTGGTGTCTATCCTGGTCCTGCTGACCTTGCCTATGATAGTATTTTTCCCTGATGAAATGTATAAAGCCTGAAGAGTTAGATTAAGCTGAACTGTTACCTCCCAGGCTATCACTGCCAGTCTTTACAAAGGGTAGTATCTAATACTCCCATTTGTTTAAGTACTACATTAGTATGGTACTATTTGAGTACACAGGCAGGGGTCCTAGGGCCCAGAGATATTTCACGACCTTCAAAGCACTGATGACAACCAATATCTCTCTGACAGTGATGTTCTTCTGTCTGTCCACGGGGTCTCACAAAGATTGCACTTTTTCCCCTTTTGAAATCACTCCCCACACCAGGTCTGAAGTATCTGTGGTAAGTGGCTGGGGTGGTCGGTATCAGAGGGAAGAATAGAAAACCTGGACTGCAAGCTAGCAGGTCTAGCCACAATCCAGTCTGCATCTTTATAAATCTGAAAATTCAAAGTGTGTAGATGCTGAGTCCAGACTGATCTGAGGTTCCATTGTATTTTCCTCATGTGTACTCTGCAAAGGACATAATGATTACCACTGATGCCATTTACCCCACAATTCTACAAAACCTGACATGCAGATGTTTGCCTTAGGCTAGAGAAACTCAGGAAAAACTGCTGAAACATATCCACTTTGTCTGCACTTCTCAAGACCGAGTCTAATATACATCCCAGGAAAATCATTCTGTGAGAAGAGATAAGAGCAGAATGCTGCAAGCTGATTTGAAATTCAGATTGAGTAGAAGTTCCTGAATAGTTGCTAGAGATTCTTGATAACTAGCAAAAGAGTTTACAAATATAAGACAATCTTCCAAGTATGGAAACATATGAATGCCCTGGAGTCTGCAATAAGCAATGGCTAGGTATTTTGTGAATACCAATTGTGCAGTGGAGAGTCTAAATGGTCAAACAGAGATCTGATAATTTGAACCAGACACACCAAAATCTTAAGAAATCCCTGAAATGCTTGGCTATAGGAATTTAATGATTAATGCCATTTAGGTCAAACTTTACCATGAAAACTAAAAAAGGAATCAAAGGAACAAAATGTTGAAATTATAACATCTTGAACTTCAAGATCTTGACAAAAAGTTTAGAGAAGAAAGATCAAGTACTGGTCTCCAAGACCCTTCTGATTTGGGAATTAGAAATATCCTAGGAGATTGATAGACAGTGGTTCGATGACTCCCTGAGATAGCTTGTTGTGCAGAATGGAAGGAAAAAGAGGGATTCGGTTCTCTGGGCAAGCTGGAATCCACTGAAAAGGAGGAAAGGATTCCCATTGTCAGGAATATCCCTGTTATATTATAGTCATGGCCTAAATGGCTGAGAATATCTGATAACATAAAGGAAAATGAAGTCTTGGGGACATACAAGGATTGCCAGGGGGGATGGAAGGGAACGTCAGCTGGTGAGTATTCATGCTGATGTGGGATGCTGCATATTTCAATATTTTCCCTTTCATTTTGAACCTCCTTCACATTGTTTTTAAAGCACTAATACTTGTCAATTCACTGCTTAAATTGTTTATTGGAAAAGGGGGCTGAGGAGGAGGGACAATCGTTACATGGCTTAAAAAAGAGTGGGATCACATTCTTGGATTGAAGCCAAGCAAGTCACCTAAAAACCAGAGTCAGATCAGGGCCAAATGGTTCATTAGAAAGGTTAATAGACCAGTCCCCCTCACCACCACCAGCCATTCCAGTATCCTTACTTGGTTCTCTCCTTCCAATTACCATAAACACTGTTCTAAAGTGTCAATGTGCATAATATTTTCTTCTATATCTTTTGCAATGATAGCCGGATTGTGAATTTAAATTTTAAATGTATTTCAAATTTTATAGCATAAACAGTGATTGTCATTTACTAAACAAAACAAAACAGTTATACATTGAAAACAGACTTAGCATGAGCAACAGTAAACTTCACTTCACTTCCCTTGAAACACACACTAAGTGAAAATTAATCTGGCAAGGCAACCCATTAATCTACAAGAGAAGTTCTGGTATTCATACTCAAATAGCATATAGTGAGGTACTAATTAACATCTATGTGAAGGGGGCTGGAATTCAAAAGACAAATGTATAATGCATTTGCTAACAGCCTGGGACAGACCACTGGATATGCATCCCTTTTCAAGAGCAGCCCAGGCGTGCAGTCTGATGAATTCATTTGGTAGAGTCGCAGAGGTTAAATGAAGGCTGAGGGAATCAAACCATGTACTACATTAAGCAGCTCTTTAACAGCTAATAACCTTACTCATCTGCACTAAATGTTAGACAAAGTGAAGTAGCCCAAACACAGTGCATTTCACACCCATGTGCCTTAAAAAAAACAAGCTAGATAAAAATGCATTCATAGTTAAAGCATTAACATTAAACTCAGTCTACACGCTGTACAATTTATTTGCATCTAAATAATAAGTACATTGTATGTAAAATGTATTTACATATAAATAATAAACACACTGTCAGCATTAAAGAAACCAAAGATCATAGCCCATGTCATGATCCTTCTGTTTACTACAATCAGTTCCCCTCCTTTATACCATAACTACTTTGTTTAGTTCATAGGTTCATAGGTGTGTACTAGGCTAATGGCCCTGGAGACTTTACAAGCCTAGCCCATAGATGTGCCCTGGCATTGTGCCGCCAGATGTTAGTTCCCAGTGCCTCTATCAAGTACAGCCACTGGAGTGATCCCCAGGGTGAACTTTCTATTTCTCATCGACTTATCAAGATTTCTCTTGAAGAGGGCCAGTGAGGAGCTCTGCTTGACATGTATGGGAGGTCTATTTCAGAGCATGGGCAGTCTCTGGGTTATGAACCTGTCCCTCCAGCATGTTCTGTTGATTGTGGTAATGAGGTTGAGGTCTCTGGAGCATGTGGTGTGGAGGGATTGGGATTTCTTTAGATGTAGCATTTCTAACAGAGCTGGGTCAGACATGGCTTTGTAAGTGAAACAGAGATCACCTCTTAGTAGATGTTATGAGACAGAGAATAGCTGGAGTTTTTTGAGTCTGTCCATGTAGGGCATGTGTTTAAGGCCTAGGATCCTCTTTGTGAGGTACTTTTATGACCTTTCCTGCTGTTGCATGTGTCTAGTGAGGTACATGCCAAATGGGGCATTATACTCAATGATTGGCCTAATGAGGGAAGAGTAGAGAGAGATGATGACCTCTTTCTTCCTGGATGCAAAACCCTTGATAATGAGATGTGCCACATAGAAGGACTTTCTGACCACAGTGGCAATGTGGTGGTCGGAGAGGTTGCTGTCAACCTGTGTCCCCAGATCTCTTATAACGCCTTCAGTGTTCAGTGGGCTCCCATCGATGTGGTAATTAGTGGGAAGTGAGTTTTGCCAAAGGGGATGGCGATGCATTTTTGGCATTAAGCTTAAGGCCATGGTCTTAACACCAGTTATTGGTCTCAGTAAGGCCTTTCTGTAGGATGTCTACATCACTTGGGGAGTTAATAATGGCTCTCAGCTTCATCTGCGAACTTGGTCAGTCAGAGTCTCTCCATGTTGGTCTGGACTTCTGAGAAGTAGATGCCAAACAAGAGAGGACCCAGGACTGATCCATGTGGGACTCCACTTGTGATTGGTCGGCAGTCTGACTTGGAGTCCACTACTTTCACATTATGGGGTCTATCTGTGAGCCAATTTGCAGCCCATCTAGTGATATAGGAGTTGATGCCTAGTTTGGTGAGTTTATCAATAATTCCTGATTGGGGAATGGTATCAAAAGCCTTGGCCAGATCGAGGTAGGCTATATAAACTGCTTTTCCCTCATCCACAGCTCTGGTGACTGACTCAAAGAAGTCAACCAGGTTGAGCAGGTATGATCTACCTTTCACAAAATCAAACTGCGTGGAACCTAGAGTTTGGAGATTCCCTATATCCTTGTTAATTAGGTCCATGTTGATGCGTTCCATAGCTTTACATATAAGACAGGCTAATGAGATGATAATTCCCAGGGTCTGTAGTCACTCCCCCTTTATGGAGAGGGATGACTGTAGCAACGTGCCATTCGGTAGGGACAAAGCCTGAGGTGAGGCTGTGATTGAACAAGGCACACAGATGTGGTGCCAGTTCACTTTGTAGTTCATGTGGAAAACATCCAGGGATATTGTTGGGTCCCATGGAAGCTGTATTCATGGCACTGGACAATGCAGCTTTAACCTGTGCTGCAGTAATGCTGGGTGCCTGGGTTTCCTCTGGTATTGTAATTTGTCCCTTGGGGGGAGAGAGGGGTAAAGTTGGCACTGAATCTGTCAACCAGTATGTTGGCAATATCTGTTGGCTCAGTATTGGAGGTACCATTGTGCAGTAACTCAGAGCAAACCTAGGTATTGCCATGGAGATTCTTGATATAACTATAGAAGGCTTTGTGGTTGTTTTTAGTGTCTGCTGCAATTCTGCCTTCATAACTGGCTTTAGAGGTTTGGATGAGGGCTCTCAACTTTTTGTTGAGGCTAATAAGGGAGTTTTTCCAGTCTTGGGACTTCACCTTTTTCTGAAACAGTTTCTTCCTTCTGTTGTAGAGTTTAATAACAGTAGGGGACCACCAGATTGGCTTCCTTTTTTTGGAGGAGAGCACCTTAGTTCTGTTGGGTATGGCTAGTGCCATGCATTTGTATACTTGTTCGTACAGTGCATTGGTGTATGATTCGGCAGTCATGCATCTATTTTCCATTGACATGGGTGCTGTGAAGTTAGCCACCTCTGTTTTTAGAAGCCCAAAGTCAGCTTTGGAGAAGTTTTTCATGGTGGTTACCTTTGCGGATGGGGTGAGGGGGTGTGTGGGTGAGATGTGGATTTCCATGGTGATTATTTTGTGGTCAGATCTAACCGGGGAGGAACTGACTATTGGTGTAGAGCAGTGGTTGCCCATGTTAGTAATAACCAGGTCAAGAATGTTGCTTCCCCTAGTGGGGGTAAGAATGAGCTAGTCCCAGGGTATTGGAATTGATGAATTTCAGGAAGCATTGGGCCAGTGTATTGGTGCATGAGTAGTTTTCTCAGTTGATAGAGGGGTAGTTGAAGTCACCTAGTATAAGAGTGTTGGGTTGGACCATAGTAGTTTCCTGGGTGCCTAGGAATGTGGAATGAGAGTCTTGGGACATGGTTGATAACCTATGCAGGCTACGACCTGAATTACCATCTTACCCAATTTTAGTTGTACCTGAAGTATCTCAGATGCATTATGCTGGGCTTCTAGTCTAGAGGTGTACATATCCTTTATGAATATGGAGACACCACCACCTTTGGAGCTTCGTTCCATGTTCTTGGGCCAAAAGGTGTGGAATGAGTTATAGCCTGGTAGTGCAAGAGTGCTTTCTGCTGCTTAAACCAGGTCTCTGTTACAGCACAAATGTTGATGTTCTCCATTTTGAGGAGTACTTCGAGCAAGTGCATCCTGAGAGTCAGACTGCTAATGCTGAGCAGCATTACCCTCAGATTGCATTCATTTATAGCTGTTGCAGTGGTAATTTGGTCTTTGGAACATCGCCTAAAAAAGGCACTATAGGGGTGGCAAGAGCCTTAGCCAGTATCCGGAAACTCAGGGATGACAGATGGAGGCCATCTTTGGCAAAGCATCGAGGTCTGTCAGTCATGTCATCCCAAACAGACAGATACTGGATCCCCTTAGAATGACATCAGAAACATAGCCAATTGTTGAAGTCAATCATTTTCTGCCTGTACTGCGGTATCATTCTGGGCGATGGTAGGATGTTGCTAAGGGCTAGGATCATACCTTCCTGGGCCACATAACCCGAGAGCTCCTCCATTTCTCTTTTCATGTAGTCAAGGGAGGTGCATCTCACATCATTCACACCCACATGGACAGTGACAGAGTCATAGTTGTACTTGTTGTGGAGTGACCTGAGTGCATGTGTTATATGTCGGATTCTGGCACCTGATAGACAACTGACTGTTACTTTCTCCTTATTCAACCTAGTGAGTGGGACATCAGTGTGCCTCACTATCAAGTCACCTATGATTAGTGTACTGAGCAAGCTGTTTTGCCTTAGGGGCTTAGGTTGAGGGGTATACTGTGTAGGTGAGTTATGTGTCTTGTGGTTTGTGCTGTGTTGTGGTGGCCGAATGCATTTTTGTCTTGGAGATCTCTGCTGTTTGGGTAGATTTCTACTGACAGCATCCATGAAGGTGGGCGTGTGGTTTGTGTTTTTATGTGAGAGCTGTGATGGTGGGTGTTCTGGAGAGCTATATGTTGCATGTGGTGTGGTGCAGGTGTTGACCTTCTCCTCTTGACCAGCTATTCCGGTCTTGGCTTGAGAGTGCGTGGCTTCCAATTTGGATGTAAAAGTGCAACTCTCAAAAGTCTGAGTGTTGGGAGGTAAGAGGAGAGGGTTGTCTGTGTACATGAGGCAGTTGCTATACTGCGTCAGAATGCCCAAGTTCACCAGGTTAATAGGAGAAAGCACAGAGAACTGACCTTTAGACACAGCAGGAGGGATGGTCATTATTAGTAAGTACTGGAGCTGTTTCTTTATATATTCCTTTTACAGGAAAAATGTCACTCAAGCTGTCTGAGTCTATACAGAGCACTGCCAAACACTTGAGAGGAAAGTAATACGCAGACCCTGAAAATTTAAGGATGAAGTATTTAGGCAGATATTCTGAAGTTAGAAAGAAATCAAACAGTACTTACTGAAAAATAAAGAATCAGCTTGTCAGGAATGATTAAAAGAGAGGAGTGACATGAATGGCTACTGCCTGGCTACTACTAATGCTGGTCTCAGCACAGCTTCACTCTGTTGGGATACAATACTCATTTACTTCGTCTCTAAGCAGAAGAAAAATGTTAGCACCAATCCCAAGAAGAGAAGAAGACCACGGCCTGTTTGGTGATCCACATTCTTGTCCCAGATGATGCAAGGGTCTGTAGGCTTGTAGCCTTTTTCTGGTAGATGCCTCAAATAGCAACCAGACCAATCAGGTGCATTAAGCACAGACACTTACTCTCCAAACAGAAAGAGTCAGGAATCAATGCACTCTGCTCCTACTCTCACCAGAATCAGAATATAAGCACAGATTCCAAGCTGTCACCTATAAAGCCATTATTAAGCTTTCTGGTGATCAGCAGTCTCCAGGAAATAATGTAACTGCACTCCTTCTCTCACCAGGAGACAACAGAAGCACTAATCCCAAGATGACTACTGAGAGGCAGAATATGGGCTTTCCAATAACTGGTGGTCTTCCAATAGATGCTTAAAGGTAAGATGAAAAAAAATATTTATCCTAAACACTGCAGTGTGCACTAGAGGAGTTAGATGTGAAAGTAGGTAACTTTAAGTTCTACCTGTTTAAAAAGTTAAGTTTTATTGGAGAGTCACTATTTTTAAAACAGCAAGATAGATTGAAAGGGAGTGGTCACTTTTGTATTCTGGTACTATGGAATACAGTAGGATGGCCAATAAATTTAAATAGTTGAAGGGAAGTGATTTCTCAAAATGATAATTTTGTGCTTACTCACACCAGCCAGTAACAGCAGAGAGGAAATGAGATATATGGTCAAATTAACATAAGGGGCAGGCAACTAGAAAGACAGTGGTGTTTTAGAACACAACAGTAGCCAGGTGGGAGGGTAGGAAAATTTCTGTCCAACTCACAAGAGACAGAGCTGTGGTCTCATTTCAAGTTTTAATATGCAGTTAAAAGCAGAATACAAGTAAAGTACAGTATAAAGAAAACAAATCACAGTATACAAAATAGAAAAAGACAATAAAGTAATACAAAATACAAGAAATAAAAAGCAAACTAACCTTTCCCTCACTGCAAACTGTAGCAGAGTCTGGGTGAGCCTTTCCAGTAAAGCTCATAAAAAGTCATAAAGTTAGTACTTAATTACCAGGCTAACAGGCCTAAGGTTTTTTTTTAAGTTTAACCATGGTTTCCTAAGTTTGGAATTGCTTTACTTTGTGTCTTTAAGATAGACATAGTAACCATTATGCCACCCCCCAAACCATAGCTATTACTTTCTAGGCTACTAGTCCTAGTCCAGATTTGCAGTTGTCAAAAAGCACTGCCTGGTTAAGTGACTTGCTCAAGGTCAGTACATACATATGAGGCAAAATCGAGATGTTCTCTAAATGTGGAGACAAATGAGCATACTCTAAATCACTTAAAAACTTGTCAGAACAGGTCTTGCATCAATATGCATGTTGTGAAATAAAAACTGTGAAACTCTTATGACTATAATCCTCAGTGATTTACCAAAGCAAAAAGTTAACGGCAGTTGCTGTGAGGGATTAAGGCGCTTGCCTCCTGTAGTCAAGGTACAAGATCTGAGCCCGAGTAAGTTACTTGACTAAAATGCTCTCCCTAACTGGGACATTACACACAAACACACACAGACACATCTCTTAGTTTGTTCTGTGAATGAATACTACACATATTGCTCTCCTCTTAGTTCATTCTGTGAAATTAAACTATGAATGCTTGCTCTCCAGTCTGTACTGCATGGTATACACCTACAAAAGTGTAGCATACTTGCAATGTATTTGTTGAACTTGCTGGTATAAATCAATCCATCTCAGAGGGAAGCATGCAAACATGCCTGTTATGATGTGAACATACTGTATTTTTGCTGAACTCACTGGTATCCATCTCATGGTAAAGCCCATTCTAAAGTTAAAAATTCCATCTCATAGCAAAATTAAGTGAAACACAGTATATTGTGCTACACTTTATATTATGCTCGTTCTGCTTCAGTCTTGCACCAATGAAAGCAAGAAGCAGGGGGTTGTGAACATGGATGAAGTGGGAACATTTTTCTTAATTTTATTGCTGGGCCCACCAGTCAGTTCCGGGCCCTAGGCAGCTATCTAAGTCACCTAATACTGGATCTGGCCTTGCTCAAAACTGGACCAGATGCAAAGCCCAAGAGGAAGAGTCAGAAGTACATTTTAGCATGTCACCTGAGATGCAGCTGTCATAGAAGCAATAATGAATTTTGTACCTCAGAAGAAAGGTTCACCATTAACTTCTGCATATTTTCAAATGACAGAAGCAAAATCTTTTACATGTGTGCTTAACAGTTCAAAATTCTGAAAGTTAAAGTACTAGAAGGATACATTTCCTTCCACAGCTTATCCATTACTTTCCAATCTTTGTCAGTAGGAATGAGATTAGCAGCAGCATAGTTGATTAAAGAAATGACTGCTAGACCTGCTTTTGGATTAGATAACATGTATGTATGTGTCTGAGAAGCTTTGTATTATGTGTCATACCTCTTACGGACCAAAGGTTGCCTTTTAGGAAGGTTTGATGTAGTGAGAAAAACTTTCTCTAAAGCAGGCAATACAGGAAGGATGTGTGCAGCATTAGGCATCTGTATCTGTAACAAATCATAATACATTTGCTGTATTATAGGAATTTCATTCTGTTCCCACTGAAACACATCTTTCATGTTAGACAAAATGTCAATGAAAGAAATTTCTTCAACTGGGAAATCTGAAGCAACACTGTCCTCAGAATCAGGATGCTTAGACTGAGAAGAAACTCCTGCAGTACATTCAACCCCTGCATTGACTGTTCTTCTGACTGGAAAATCCTGTTGGAATGAAAATGAACTCTTCCTTTTTCTCCCAGTAGGTTGAGAACATGAGATAAAAAGTACTAATTGATTCCTTGGTAAATCCCAATAAATCTGCTCTGCCCATGTAAGTAGAAATCAGTGAGTAGAAGTTTTTTTTTCACACTAAGCACATCCTTCCTTATCAGTGTATGGCCCTTATGCACACTGAATCCAACATAAAAACCCCATCCCTGCCAAGTGAAGATGCTAAATCTGCTCCTTCCCTAGATGATGACATAAGGGGCTTTCCATTGCCTACTAAGGACATACTTATGACTGCAAAGGATGTGGCTGACCCCAGGTCTTTGGTGGCTTGTAAGACTATGCCAAGCAGACTAGAGGAACAACATGGGTGGTCTGAAGAGCAAGTACTGGCCACAGTAGAGACACCCACTAACATCTGAAGAAAACCAGAAACTGGACTAACCTTTGAAGACTCCTTAACAATTTTTTTTTCTTTCTGTGCACTGGGGAAGGATCTAGCATGGAGACCAACTACTGCTCCATCAATAAGTAAGAAAATAGGTCTGAAGAATGGGCAATAAAGCCCTAAGGAGTCTGTATGGAGAATGTCATAGAATAAGTGAGTCTGATATAAATAAGTCACTGAATGTTCCTCACAAGCACAATATCCTGTTCTAACTCACACAGCTACAGTAAATATTACAGTGTTTAATCACAAAGTAAACCATGCCTCACAAAAAATGTACACAAGCGCCAACATAAATGCAGTAACAGCCGAAGTCACTTTGTTTCAAAGTAAAAGTAATTAAACCAATATGAAAAGTATCATTTTTAGTCAAAAATGTAATAAAATAGGAAGGCTTTAACCAACTGGGACTCACCTGACCAGCTGTTAAAGGATCACTTTCTATGTGACAGAATCACTGGGCCCACTGAAAAAATGTCTGCTTCAGCAGCTAAACAGCTTTTAAGTATTTTGACACTCCCATCACCCTTTATGTAGAGCACCTTCAGTGGGGCTGACAGTTGGAGTGTAGGGAAGACATCTAATGCTTTGGAAAGTCAGCTTGTGCAGGAGGTAATACCCCAACAGCTTAGGCTTTTGCAATAGTCATCCATGTATGAGCATCGACATGATCTCTCATGCCTAAAAAGTCATATCAGTGGTTCAAAACAGAAGCCTCGTGTCATGTACCCACATATGAATTGGTTCATACCCATAATTATCAGGACATGGTAAGATGAGGCATTTAGGAGTATGTATTAAAATGTTTCTGTTATGGCAGCTAAGGATATATGGAGAGAGACTAAACAAAAGATAAAACAAAAATGAACAAATTGGATGCTTGTGTTTATGGATATGGATAGGAAGATACAAGGAAAGATTTTTTTTTGGTCCCTTTAGTTTTACATATGGGTCAGGCATATTTTTATCAACAGAGGAGAAGTTGTGGACCAGAATTAATAAAGAGATGAAGGAATTTATCTGGAAGGGGAAGAGGGCAAAAGTTAAGTTGGATAAGCTGATCCTTCCAATAGAACAAGGTGGTTTAGAATAATCTGATTTGAAGGGATATGTTAAAGCTACACAGTTTAGGCTCATATACATGACACAAGCAGAAGGTTATAATTCAAAATGGAAAGGGATGATGAAGTGGATGGGGGGTTTCAAGAAATAAAGAATAAGTGTTTAAGTGGGTATTTTTGTAATAAAAAGCAGACTTCAAAGAGTTTTTCCTCGGGTGGATAGCAGGTATTGGAGATGTGGTGGAGGGAAGGGAGGTTGCTGGGAACATATGTTTTGGGTATGCAGTGAGTTGGTGGATTTAGGAAGTTCCCTACAAGAGTACTCTGTCAGAGATATTGGGTGAACAAGTGTCTGTAAGTAGGGATGTGGTACTTTTGGGCTGGGATACAGGGTCTGGCTTGCCAAGACATAGTGGGGCCTTATTAAGTTTGATTCTGTGGGCTGCTGGGAGAGCAATTGCTAGAAAATGGAAGTCAAAGTCTGTGCCAGGTGTGTTAGAGGTACTGAATGTTGTGGAAGATATAAAGGAACTGGAAGAGGTATCTCTGGAAAGGGGGGATTACATAGAGGTAGATGAAAATTGTGGAATAATGCTTGCATGGTGACTTTTAGAAGGAGGAGGAGTTGGGTTTGGAGGGGCAGGAATTCAGCAATTTTTTTTTGTAATGTTGGACTGATTATAGTAGCAAAGAAATTATATGTGACATATCTTGTATTTAAGTAGAAAAATGTTAAATGGGTTTGTTTTCTTTTCTTTAAATGTATGATTGCCTGTGTCTTAAGTGATAATTTAATAATGATGTTTAAAAAAACAAAAAAGAAATGAAGAAAGAATAGACTTTTGTATGCAGCTCCTTAAGGAGAATAATAACAACCATGCAGAATATTATATTCATAAAGTAGCATAAAGTATTCTAAGAACTTGGTCAACATGAGAATGGAGAAAGGAGATCTTGCCAATAGGTATGACTGCAAGGAGGAGTACAGAAAATAAGCAAGAGAGGGCTGGAATTTACTGGAGAAAATTGGCAAAAAAAACAAGGTATTGGGAACAAATAACTACAGAGGAAAAGTTAATAGAGTGGGATGAGGCCAAGAAGACATTTGGACTGCAGGCTACAGACAGCCTTCTCAACCAGGGATCGATATCGGAGTACAGACAAACAAAAAGGGACAGGGGAATCCTAAGTGAAAGATCTACTCTGGTGGAGTTTTTAATTGAATCTAGAATGGAAGCTACTATTAAAAAGGGATAATAAGTAGGCCATATAAAATATTGCGTGATAACTTTAAGAATCAATCCGAGGAAATTAGAAAAGATCTGGGAAAAGACTGGAAAAAGCAATTGACAATCCAACAATGGGAGGAGCTATATATGGCTTGTAAATATGCAACAAAACCCAGAAGGTGTAAGATCTTTTCTTAGAAGTATTCACATAGGAATTTTTATACCCCAAGCAGTCTTCAAATAATTTTTACTCAGAGAGATAGCAACTGTTGGGGGGGTGACGGGGAAGAAAGAGGTAAGTAGAAACATATGTTTTGGGATTATCATGAGCTGGCAGATTTACATGTAGCCTGCAGAGTACTCTGTCAGAACTATTGGAGGAGCAAATGCTTGTAATTAAGGAAATTATTATTATTATTATTATTATTTTTATGTTTAGCTAGTACAAAGGATTTGAATTGTTTAGACATAGTAAGGCCTTATTAAGTTTAATTCTGTTGGCTGCCAAAAAGCAATTACTAGAAAATGAAAATCACAGTTTATAAAAACTATATTTGAATTATTGAATATTATAAAGAGATAAAAGAACTGGAAGAGGGATCTTTAGAAAAGGGAAGTATCAATGTACATAGAAATAAAAGGAAATTATGGGAACATTACATGCAGAATAATGTTCTGGAGGAGGAGTGAGGTTTAAGGTAAGGCAGGAATTCATCAATGCATGTAATGTTGGACTGAAGACATTTAGAAAGAAGAAAAAAATACGTGATGTATAATGTATGTAAATGGAAAAAAAAGTTAATATGGTTTGTTTTATTTTCTGTCGTGATATGTTTGCCTATGTCTTGAGTGATAATGTAATAATGGTGTTAAAAAAAGTCAGAAGCCCAGTGGATGCTTGGAAAAGTGTTCTGCAGATGCAGCATGATGAAAACCTGCAGTAGGATTTCTAAATAGATTCAAGAGGCATGAAGTAATTCCAATTTGTGGATAAAAAGAAATATACTGTTGGTTATGAAGGATTTATAGATTAACTTGTACCCAGGGAACAAAGGTGGCACTCAGACCAAGCTCTCCATAACTAGCTTCAAAATCTGTTTCAAGCAGAGAAGTGAATCTTAACAAATATGTGACAGGGGAAGCGAGTATATGCTCTAGAAGGATGACAATCTTATAAGATAAGGATTGAATCCCATAGACGGTACCTACAGGGTTTCTATCAGAAAGGTAAGTAACCAATTTAGATGGCTGTATGATTATCAGAATTACCGAATATCTTATTGATGTATCGCTAATACATCTGTTGCAGAGTTAGCAGTCGGATATGAAAGGTCACCAGCCCTTAGGATGAAATGAGCCAATAAGAAATCTACTACTGGTATTTGAAAGGAGGAAGTAAGACTAGAGTTAACACTGACTTTGAATGTAAGAGAAACAAAATCTGTTTGTGAGAAAATATTTCAGGAGATTCATCTTCATTTGATTCTCTGATTAGCCTTTAACATAATGACATCTGACATTCTGAGAGCATGAACAGCCACACGTGAAAATTTCTCTCTCCACAAAGGTTTGAATCTACAGAAAGTGAGATGTCCAAAATTTCAAGTTGAAAAAAAACATCACCAAATGTACTGTTCCCAGATTAGAAATATTCACAATATGTCCTTGTTAAGAATCTGCTGTCTCTAAAACCCTCTTTATGACTGATTTATTAAACAGCTGATCTATATAAGATTGGAAGATGCTGCAGAAATAAAGTCAGATCACATGCAGTAGTCAGCTGAATATGCAAAACAAATCACTACAAGTTAATGTATATATTATTATGTTAAGTAAAAGTTTTGCTTTTATAAAATATATTTTTATTCCATAGATGTTTTATATATATATATATATATATATATATATATATATGTATATATATATATATATATATGGTTCCCCTTCACATGAACGAATTTCTGTAAACTCGAAATTCATAAGCCCGAAACCAGAATCTCGAATTTGCATAAACTCAAAAATGGGAAGGGGAACTAAAAAAAAAAAAGACACCTTTCTAATGTTTTTGCAGGGCCCTGCACCTCCCACACCCCCCCCAATTAAATATTCCTACTCCGAGATCGCACTACAGCAGAGGACAGGGAAATCTTCTGCTTTGCGCTATATGCGTAAGCGCAAACCAGAAGATTTTCCTGTCCTCCGCTATAGTGCGGTCACGGAGCATTTAGATTTAGCTGCGAGGATGCAGGGGGACCTTGCCCCTTGCAAAAAGGTAAGTCAACTCTTTTTTTTTTTTTTTTAAGCCCTAAACTTCCCATTTACAATTTCGAGTGAATGGAAGTTCGAGATTCTGGGTTCGAGCTTATGGGTTTCGAGCTTCCATTCATTCGATCTTGTGAAGGGGAACCATATATATATATATATATATATATATATATATATATATATATATATATATATATATATGTATATATACAGAGAGAGAGACAGATGGATTCTCTTCTGAAGCTCGAAATCCCATATGAGTGAAATTCCCAAATGCTGAATTTCTAAACACTTGCCCAACATGCTCTTTTCTCCACTGTAGTGTGATCCCGGAGTCAGTATACATAGTTGGGGGTGGGGGGCATGGCGGTTGTATCCTCCCCAACCTAGGTGCATTTTATTTACTACAGTGTGCTTTTTCTTTAATTTTGGGAAAGTGTTTACTTACCCTGGGAAAATTTGCCATTTGGGAATTCATGTTTTCAGGATTTTTGTCTCGTCTACTGCATGTCTTGGAAATGTTTTCAGTTTCGATTATATGGGATTTCGATACTTCCACTTAGGGAACTAATGATTTTATTGGAATGGAAAAGAAAAGGAAAGGAGAAGGAAACGGCCAGGCTTCACTATCTGCACTGTATCATTAACTTTTAATGCACTGTTTAATAATTCCTTATACTGAAAATGTCAATGCGATACCTAATGGAGAAGACGCACTGTATCATTAACTTGTAATGCACTGTTTAATAATTCCTTATACTGAAAATGTCAATGCGATACCTAATGGAGAAGACGCACTGTATCATTAACTTTTAATGCACTGTTTAATAATTCCTTATACTGAAAATGTCAATGCGATACCTAATGGAGAAGACGCACTGTAGCATTAACTTTTAATGCACTGTTTAATAATTCCTTATACTGAAAATGTCAATGCGATACCTAATGGAGAAGACGCACTGTATCATTAACTTGTAATGCACTGTTTAGTAATTCCTTATACTGAAAATGTCAATGCGATACCTAATGGAGAAGACGCACTGTATCATTAACTTTTAATGCACTGTTTAATAATTCCTTATACTGAAAATGTCAATGCGATACCTAATGGAGAAGACGCACTGTATCATTAACTTTTAATGCACTGTTTAGTAATTCCTTATACTGAAAATGTCAATGCGATACCTAATGGAGAAGACGCACTGTATCATTAACTTTTAATGCACTGTTTAATAATTCCTTATACTGAAAATGTCAATGCGATACCTAATGGAGAAGACGCACTGTATCATTAACTTTTAATGCACTGTTTAATAATTCCTTATACTGAAAATGTCAATGCGATACCTAATGGAGAAGACGCACTGTATCATTAACTTGTAATGCACTGTTTAGTAATTCCTTATACTGAAAATGTCAATGCGATACCTAATGGAGAAGACGCACTGTATCATTAACTTGTAATGCACTGTTTAATAATTCCTTATACTGAAAATGTCAATGCGATACCTAATGGAGAAGACGCACTGTATCATTAACTTTTAATGCACTGTTTAATAATTCCTTATACTGAAAATGTCAATGCGATACCTAATGGAGAAGACGACTGTATCATTAACTTTTAATGCACTGTTTAATAATTCCTTATACTGAAAATGTCAATGCGATACCTAATGGAGAAGACGCACTGTATCATTAACTTGTAATGCACTGTTTAATAATTCCTTATACTGAAAATGTCAATGCGATACCTAATGGAGAAGACGCACTGTATCATTAACTTTTAATGCACTGTTTAATAATTCCTTATACTGAAAATGTCAATGCGATACCTAATGGAGAAGACGACTGTATCATTAACTTTTAATGCACTGTTTAATAATTCCTTATACTGAAAATGTCAATGCGATACCTAATGGAGAAGACGCACTGTATCATTAACTTTTAATGCACTGTTTAATAATTCCTTATACTGAAAATGTCAATGCGATACCTAATGGAGAAGACGCACTGTATCATTAACTTTTAATGCACTGTTTAGTAATTCCTTATACTGAAAATGTCAATGCGATACCTAATGGAGAAGATGGACTGTATCATTAACTTTTAATGCACTGTTTAATAATTCCTTATACTGAAAATGTCAATGCGATACCTAATGGAGAAGACGCACTGTATCATTAACTTTTAATGCACTGTTTAGTAATTCCTTATACTGAAAATGTCAATGCGATACCTAATGGAGAAGACGCACTGTATCATTAACTTTTAATGCACTGTTTAGTAATTCCTTATACTGAAAATGTCAATGCGATACCTAATGGAGAAGACGCACTGTATCATTAACTTTTAATGCACTGTTTAGTAATTCCTTATACTGAAAATGTCAATGCGATACCTAATGGAGAAGACGCACTGTATCATTAACTTTTAATGCACTGTTTAATAATTCCTTATACTGAAAATGTCAATGCGATACCTAATGGAGAAGACGACTGTATCATTAACTTTTAATGCACTGTTTAATAATTCCTTATACTGAAAATGTCAATGCGATACCTAATGGAGAAGACGACTGTATCATTAACTTTTAATGCACTGTTTAATAATTCCTTATACTGAAAATGTCAATGCGATACCTAATGGAGAAGACGCACTGTATCATTAACTTTTAATGCACTGTTTAATAATTCCTTATACTGAAAATGTCAATGCGATACCTAATGGAGAAGACGCACTGTATCATTAACTTTAATGCACTGTTTAATAATTCCTTATACTGAAAATGTCAATGCGATACCTAATGGAGAAGACGCACTGTATCATTAACTTTTAATGCACTGTTTAATAATTCCTTATACTGAAAATGTCAATGCGATACCTAATGGAGAAGACGACTGTATCATTAACTTTTAATGCACTGTTTAATAATTCCTTATACTGAAAATGTCAATGCGATACCTAATGGAGAAGACGCACTGTATCATTAACTTTTAATGCACTGTTTAATAATTCCTTATACTGAAAATGTCAATGCGATACCTAATGGAGAAGACGCACTGTATCATTAACTTTTAATGCACTGTTTAATAATTCCTTATACTGAAAATGTCAATGCGATACCTAATGGAGAAGACGACTGTATCATTAACTTTTAATGCACTGTTTAATAATTCCTTATACTGAAAATGTCAATGCGATACCTAATGGAGAAGACGCACTGTATCATTAACTTTTAATGCACTGTTTAATAATTCCTTATACTGAAAATGTCAATGCGATACCTAATGGAGAAGGCCGAGTGTATCATTAACTTTTAATGCACTGTTTAATAATTCCTTATACTGAAAATGTCAATGCGATACCTAATGGAGAAGACGCACTGTATCATTAACTTTTAATGCACTGTTTAATAATTCCTTATACTGAAAATGTCAATGCGATACCTAATGGAGAAGACGCACTGTATCATTAACTTTTAATGCACTGTTTAATAATTCCTTATACTGAAAATGTCAATGCGATACCTAATGGAGAAGACGACTGTATCATTAACTTTTAATGCACTGTTTAATAATTCCTTATACTGAAAATGTCAATGCGATACCTAATGGAGAAGACGCACTGTATCATTAACTTGTAATGCACTGTTTAATAATTCCTTATACTGAAAATGTCAATGCGATACCTAATGGAGAAGACGCACTGTATCATTAACTTGTAATGCACTGTTTAATAATTCCTTATACTGAAAATGTCAATGCGATACCTAATGGAGAAGACAGACTGTATCATTAACTTGTAATGCACTGTTTAATAATTCCTTATACTGAAAATGTCAATGCGATACCTAATGGAGAAGACGCACTGTATCATTAACTTGTAATGCACTGTTTAATAATTCCTTATACTGAAAATGTCAATGCGATACCTAATGGAGAAGACGCACTGTATCATTAACTTGTAATGCACTGTTTAATAATTCCTTATACTGAAAAAATAAAT